>NC_081807.1:18222500-18385000 GCF_030704535.1 Vitis vinifera | reverse complement strand
TAATTTGGATTTTATCCAAATTTAATTACCAACTATGCTATGGGATCCCTAAGGCCATGGGAATTATTTAATTAAATTTTTTTATGCTTTTTATGTTATCTATGTATAATTTTTAGCATGTGAATATTTTGGTATTTTTAAAGGAAAGTGAATTTTCCTGTGTTTTTTCTTGAATTGGATAACTTATTAAATCGGAATGTGCTAACAATAAATTTTACTTTAGGAAATATTTTACTTTATGAAACAAAAAATTAGAAAGAGATAAAGAGCTTTATTCCTTTTTCAAAAATAAATTTTAGAGATTTTATGCTCAAAATAAAATCTTCTCAAATTTAAGATCTTTGAGAATTTTTTAAATTTTTTTAAAAAACAAGCTTTATTTTTTCCAAGTCTTTGTAAAATAAGATATTTCTTTCTTTTTTTTTTTTACACAAGATTCGAATTTAAGGAAATAAGTTGATTTTGGGAAAATTCATGATTAAGAAAGCTTACTAGGATATTTGTTTAAACAATTTTGAAAAGTGATTTTGGATTTTTTTTTTCTTAAGAAAAAAATAAATTTTCATGAGAAATTTTTTTCCATTGTTATTTTTCTTAAATTAGTTGTTAAAAGTGATATTGTTATTCCTTTTTGGACTATCCACTTAATTTTGGATGGGTGGTTCTCCAAGCTCTTCCATCCTAAGAGAATGTAAACGACACTTATTATCCCCCCTAAGAAGGACTTTTGTAGATATAAATAGTTCAAGGATCCCCCGAGAGAAAGAGGAACCCACCAAATCCTTCATGTTACCCCCCTCCCCTAAAAAGGACTTTTGTAGATATAAATAGTTCAAGGATAAAGGAGTAAAAAAGCAATTCTTTTAGCATAAGAGTCCCAATTTAAGAAATAAATAACGGATTTGAAAAATCTCATGATAGAGACTTTATTTTTAAGAAAGGTAACCAAACTTACTAAAAGTCTTCCTTTTCAAAATATTAAATGGGAGAGAGTCTTAGCAAAGCTCACAGCTTCCATTGTCGAGTCTATCTTGATTTGGGTTCATCATCACCCTACCGGTGGGTTAGGCCTTACGAATCAAGGGAAATGGACTCTTCATTAAGACAATACTAGACGTGTCTGTAGTGGGAGCAACCATCCCATCGATAGGGTTCCTTACTTAGTGATATTGATACTTCAAGGACAATGGTTCTACACTTAATATTAGATATGAAATGGTCAAATCGCCCACCATGGTCCCACTTGCATAGTCCATGGGCCAAATAAAAGAAATATTGATCTTACCTTAGGTACTTTCATGGTTAAGATAGGGAGATCAATCTGAGAGGGTCTCTAAATAATAATAAGGTCATGACCTACCCACTATAAGCTTGATTCTTATAATACTAAGATACCTTGCAAGTAGATATGTAGTCATGAGAGCTCTACATTTTTGCTAAATCAATACTTGTGTTGCTAAATTTGTTACAGATATCATTGTTGGGAACCCTAGATTACTCTATTCTCATGCCCTGAATCTCGTATGATGCATTCATCTATCCCTAAGTATCTTTAAATCTATCACAACGGAATAAAATGGCAATAAAAACCATTATTACCTATAAATCTAGAGATATGAACACTATACCTAGATCTGGATGTTCCCAAATCCAAATTCATCTGATGAAGAACATGCCTAAAAAATTTGGAGGTCTCGTACACCCAAGATCTTCCTCCCGATGACTCAAACCATGATATTGGCACTCCAAAGTGTGGGCTTTGAAATGGTGGAAACTTTGTTTCTCTCTTTCTCTCTCTCTCTCTCTCTCTCTCTCTCTCTCTCTCTCTCTCTCTCTTAAGGTGCAAAACAACTCACTAAAGTCATGGGGAAGCCCCAACCCTTTAAAGGGGTATTTATAGGGTTGCTCACTAGGCTTAAGTGACATGAGTCCATTAAGGCTTGGATCACTTAATCTAGCCCAAAACAAGTCATAATTGATTAATTAATTACATAAGGTCATCTAATTAATTAATTAGCCCAATCCAAAAGACCTAGTTAATTATCTCCTATGCAACCTTGTGTAATTACCAAAACACCTTTATACACAAGAATGAACCTAAAGTCAACCCAACCCTCATAAACTGTGTTATCATGGTCTATAAGCTCAGAGCAAGGACTACTAGGACCCATAGGAGTACTGGCTCTCTCATAATCTAATTTTGAAGTTGATTCAACATTCCACTAAAGAGAATCAACTATACTCCAATGCCCTATGTAAATAACAACGGGGCGAAACTCGAGTCCGTGACCTACTATCCACTGCATGCAAACTCTCATGAAATGGTGTCCATAATCTAACAAGATAGTGTTATCACCTATTAAGAATACCTCTCAAATCCTTGAATTATAGATCTCACTTATTATGTGATCAACTGACATACTCTAACTCCAAGAGGCAAATGTCAGATTCCATTAAATGAATTAATGTGGTCACAGATTTCACGATTACATGTCCTTTGGATCACCTAAGAGGACACGTGGTCCTAATCCCATGAGATATCATGGTGCCTCTATTAAGAATAGCTATTGTCACCAACCTCCATCAATAGTGACTCAATCCATAAGGATATATGACCACTTCAAGGTCTCACCCATAGGTTAAAGTCTCTTATTGATTTCGGCATAGGCTCGATATCCTCTCAAGGTTAAGAATCCATGCAGTATACAAACTTGGTGAATCATAACAATTGATAGTCTTGCGTCATGATTCACCATAGGTCCTATTCAGTGTGCATCACATGCACTAATGCACTCACCATGGGAAACTCATCTCGACGACTAAAATAAGTCATACTCCAATTAAGAGGTGGTGCACTACAATCTCTACTGGATTTTCCAAATCCAAGAACCGACTTTTGGACAACTTATCTACTTACAAGGAAGTCATGACTTATATCTTATGTGCAACTCCCAATGCACACAAGTCATGTACAATATAAGAAATTGGATTGAATGCTCAAATCAATGTCAATACACCAAAAGGATAGCAAGGGAACAATTAAGTCTAACTTTGTTACATCAAGTCTTGCTTTTAGGGGCTCAATCCTAACAAACTCCCACTAAGCCCAAAAATAGACTAGGCACCGCAAAAAGATTCTACTCCACAATCACATCACCTCCTTCTACTATCCCACAATAAGGTAACACTTCCTTTTTATGTGTTTTCTCTTCTAGTGGTACTTCTGTTATTTAGACCATACCACTGTCCTACTGTTATCACATAACAAGATCTTAGATGATATAGTCAAAAGAATTGCCCCTAAGCTAAAAGGCTTCATTTGTTGCTATAGAAGTAATGAAAACCACTTAGAGTGTACACATACCCAGAAGTAGACCTGCGAGAGTCCTCCTCATTCTAAAGTCCAATTTCTTGGTATGAAAGGAGTACCAACTCATCACAAAGACTCACAAACATATAACCTCTCGTTCTTCAAAGATACTTAAGTATATGTATGGCATCTGCTCAAAACCCTAGTCAAAAAATGGACTAATATCCACTCATTATTCTTATAGCAAAACAATTTAGTCTAGCATATAGCATCACATACTTAAGGATATCCATTGTAGAGGCATAGGATACTGCATTAATGCAATCTCTCTCTATAGATGTCCAAGGACATTGATCATGAGAAAGACAACTCCAAACCCAAAGAGTAACAAACCCTTCTTGGATTTTTGCATGTACTTGACCATATGCTCATCAATGCAAGTGATGTGGCACAATTTTCCTATTCTTGTTGTCCTAGAGGACCTTAACACCAAGAATATATTGTGTCTTACTCTAGATTTTTATCTAGAATTGAGTAAACAACTAGATATTGGTTGATGACAATATCCATACATCATATCCAATAAGTAAATTTTCATTTACCTACAAGATCTTAGAGCATCACCACGTTTCCTTATGCCTTCCTGTACGCACAAGGCCCTTTGTTATGAAAATGTTTAATTGTTATATATCATAAATGAGACATATTACAATAGATAGGAGTATTTGAATTGATTGACCAAGGTTAACGGTCACCAAAAAACACTCCCAAAACACTCTTGGGAATGTTAGGAAACCAACAAAAAAACATAACCAAATCGGAGTTAAAACGAGTATAAAACATCAAAAACACGATGAATCGGTTCAACTAGTTGTAATCGACTCAACCAATTGGTTCGACTAGTTGATTCAGTTCCCCACATTCAATTTGACCCGAAAGAGGTCCTAGGTCACTAAAAAGAACTCGATCGAGCTCTAAACGCACCAAAAATTTGGGAGAACCTAGGGTGCCGCTAAAATCATGTTACGAATCCAAAAAAAACTCCCTCCAAAAGTGGCCCAAGAGTCAATGTCAAACTAAGTAACAATTGAACCACCAAAGAGTGCGATGAAAGGCTAAGCAAAAGAGAATCCTATGTGCATACTATATGAAAATACAAGGCGAGGGTAACAAGTATGATGAAAGGCACATGCTATGAGGACAAAATGGAGGGTCTACACCATCCTCAAGGAGAAAGAGAACTCCACCCTTCTCTCATGTCAAGCATCCATGAAAGGAGAGATTGGGTGGAAGATTATTGGATAGACAACGTCTACAACGCTAGTTTTACGACATCTTCTTCAAATTAAATTCGATCTGAGAACCAGATCACAAGTTTGAGGTTTTCTCTTTAGATCTATATTCATTTTTGTTTTTGTTATCATATGTTTCCACTATGATAAATCTAGAGAAGCCTATGATAGAATGCATGCACCTTACGTGATCTAGGGCCAATGAATGGAGCAATCCGATTTTCCCAATAGTTACACCTTAAGTCATGATTAGTGCCCTAGGAATGATGAGGAAAGGAAACAAATAGCAAGAGTTCCTTATGTGAGTGCAATTAGAAGTTTGATGTATGCTACATTGTGTCCTAGACTTTGACATATGCTTTGCAATTGGACTTATCAACCGTTAACATACTAACCTCAACTATGTTTATTGACATGCAATTAAGAGGATTTTTTGTTACCTTTAAGGTTCCAAAGATTTTGTCCTTCACTATCAAGATGAGGACTTGACATTGAGAGGATACTTTAATGTGGATTAGGCTAGTGATAGAGATGAACACCAATCCACTATAGGATAGGCTTTCTTACTCAATGGTGTCGTTATAACTTAGTGTAGTAGGAAATAGTCTTGCACCACTCTATCCACTACGTAATTAAAGTATGTCGCTTGTTCAATGGCAAAACAAAAGGAGGTTGTCTAGTTGAGAAGATTCTTCTAACGCTAAAGAGGCATGGCTCTAGCTAAAGAGTCTATCACTATTTTTAGTTATACTATAGTTGCTCTAGCATATGGTAAGGATCCTAAATACCATGGCATGTCCAAACACATAGATATTCATTTTCACTATATTCAAGACATTATTACACATAGGAAGGTAGTCTTGAAACATATCTCAACTAGTAGAAAGATGGTTGATCCACTTACTAAAGTCATTGTTAGACATGTTTTTCAAACTCGTGTTAGAAGTTTGGGACTTTGTAGACTTTGATACATATATATATATTTTATTTTTGGACACTTCCTATATTGACATTTTATATATGGGAATCACATGCATTAATTCCTCATGGATGTGGATTCCCTTTTAATATGATTGATACCATCACCATTCACTATTTGATTATTACTAGGCTTAGATTGACCTCTCACATGAGTAATCACCCTAGCACTTAGATGGTGAGCAAGATGAGACCATATTTATTTTGGCACTAAGAAAACAAGCAAAATAAATTTATTTTTGGAACATTGCCTTTGCTAGGCTAAGATGATACTTATAAGGGTCAAATATGAAATTATTCCACAATTTCATATAGTTTGAACAAGTTGAATGTGATATCGTAGGTGGGCCCTTGATGAGCAAATGTGTTAAGAAACACAGGTTAGGTGTTTAAGGAGGCAACTAAACTAAGATTGGCATTGTGTTAGAGAGTGCCACACCCACTCCAAAAGGAGTTATGTCATAGCATACGTATCATACTGTATGTGCATGTTACGACCATTGAAGGGATTAGTTAGATAGATCCCTACTCCAACTCTATGTGAGCCCTTATAGGCTATTACAGACTACTTTATACACTTAAACCCCAAACAATGTCATGAAGTGAATGCTAGATCTCCCTACTTTAAAATGTAACCTAAGGATCATAATTTATACAGTTTAATGGAATATGTTAGGAAAGTGGTCATGTCTAAATGGACTGGCATGAGTCGCCAAGGAAAATTGTCAATAACACACCACTATTTATAGCTCATAGTTTGAACAATGATGTCAACTTTGTGTTCTATATAATTATGAGTACTAATATATGTATATAAGTTAGGGTTAAACATTTTTAATTAAGATATGACTCATTAAGAGGTTTTTAGAAGTGCTTAAACTAGTATAATTTACAAGTCTAGGAAATAGGTGAGATATTTTTTTAGTCATATGTTGTAATAGTGAGATAGACACTTAGTATAAGCACTCCTATTTAACAACTTTTCATCACATTGCAAGCAAATGAAAAAAAAGGTGAAATGGAGAGAAAAATGGAAGAGATTTTATGATATCAAATGTGGATGAGTGGAAGATGTTGGAATTTGAATATAAATTCCATCATCCACAAGTAGGTTAAAAACAAATTGGATAAGATTTCATGGAATTCAAAATTCGTTTCTAAGTTCAATCGATTAAAAACATAATGATAACTTTTAATTTATTAAAATGTTTATCCTACACCAATGAATTTACCTATAACTAGAGCAATTATTGATAAGTGGAAGAATCTTTTTTCCTTTTGATATTTAGGCTTCTCTATATTTCATATCTTTCTTCCCATCAAGCCCTTTGTTGTGTCCATCTGCACCAAGAATCTAGATTATCATAAAAAATAAATAAATAAATAAAAACTCTAGTTTCTTCAAAAAAGGAAGCAACACACATTGAGGATAATGTAGAGGAGAATGTAGTTCAAGTCACAGATGACTTCCACAAGTATTTCATACGACATGCATTTTTGTTTTAATGTTACAAATTTATGCAATTTAAATTAAATATATATAAACATCAATAATTTGCTTTTTGTATAAGAATCTCTACATTTTATATCGAAATCACTATTATTTTGATTTTAAAAAAATCTATCCAAAGCAAAACATAGGTTCCATCTAATTACTAAAAATAGTAAGGAAAGGAAAAAATGTAAAAAAAAAAAAAAAAGGTTTTTGTCTCATATTTGGATGTCATGCCATGAAAAAATGTGAAGAAAAAAAACTAATGAAAAGATCTCGGAAAATGTAATATATATATATATATATATATATATACATATATATATATATATATATCTTTATTTTTTTTTTAGATCAACATGAAAAAAATTCTGAGAAACCGTATTCATCAATAATTTTATTTTATTTTCCTCCACTTTTTCATAGACAGCTAAACAAGATAGAAAATAAAAATTGTAAATTTGCCTTACAATTTTTTTTATTTTCAAAATAAAACCAAACATAAAAATTTCAAAAAAAATCTCATTCTTTTTTAATATTTTTTTCTTTTATTAATACTTTCTAGTAATCAAAATATTGCATTAAAGTTATTTGATTTTTTCTATAAATATTTTTATAATAAAACAAAACATGAGAAAACATAAAAGTAAAAAAGAAAGAAAAAATACAATAAAAATAAAAAATATATTTTTAAAGTCAATAAATTATTTTAAGACCTTATTTCAAAATCATTTCATTTATTTTTAACTATTTTATATAAAGATTAAATAAATTTAAAATATATAAATTTCTAATTAATTTTAATTATATTTATTTTTTAATATTTTATAATAAAATCAAACATTTAAAAACATATACATTTTCCTTAGTTTTTTTCTTTCCATAATACTTTCTTGAAACCAAACTTAGCATGCAGGTCCACCGCCAAGTGTTTTTTTTTTTTTTTTTCAATTAAAAAAAAAAACCAATGAACCGTATTTAAAGTGTTTTCACTTGTTTTGTGTACGCTATCACAAGTGTCAAGGAAACATGAAAAACATGACCGTTCGGAGAACAAATTTCAATTGTTTTTCACGATGTCTTGTTGAGAAACACGGAATATAAGATAAATTTACATAATTGAATTCTCAGACTAAATTTTATCTTGAAAACAACAAACAAATAGCGTATAATATTGATAATTCTATTTTTCTCTAGCACTCATGCCCATATAGAAGAGGTTTTTAAGCTCTCATATGATAGTGTAGTAGCTAGTCTCACTTCTCTGTTTCCAAAATTTTTCCTTTTCTCTCTTCTGTTTCTTACGTTCGCCTTATTCCCTGGTCATTCCCCATTTTCATAATCGTGATGATCCTTTCACAAATCAGAAAAACAAGGACCCAAGCAATACGAAATGGAGGCAAAAATAAAATAAAAAGAGTCGCTTGAAGAAGACCGGCAAGAAATCTCAATAAAGAAAACACCCTCTTATCAATTATCATACTCCAAACCAAGATTAAGGATCCAAGTCATTGTTTGAATTCCAGACTTTGGCTTATAAGTTTATTTTAGACTAGTTGGGAAACCAAGGAGAACATGGATGAATTCAGAAATGAATATTCGACCATTCCAATATGATATGACTATGAGGGTAGAGAGGCTCATACTCAGAATGAAATGTTTTTCTTTTGTTCATGCTCATCAAGATTTTACAGGCAGAAACTAAAAAGGAAAAAAGCTCCATCAAGTCTTTAATCTATGCTGCCTTGCAGTGGATGCGTCATTTATGATCACAAGGGTGATTTTATTTCACATTTTGCCAATTGGCATGACTCCAGACTCCACTTTTGATAAAGGATTGTGATCTGTATTATTCAGACTAGAAGCTTTTGATTGATGTTTTAATGACAAATTTAATTAATCAGTTCAAGTTCCTTCCATTTAATATGATCAGCAAAGTATATCACACATTCCAAGAATCTAACCAAGCTGCTAACCTTCTCACAGAGTCAGGTTGTTGTTTTTTAAGATCTTTCTCATCTTCTCTCGGATATTAAATATCATACATCTTGACAGGATGGGTCACCGTTGCCGTTATTTTAAACTCTCGCAATAGGTTTCATTTTTTTTGTCCCATAGGACTCATCTTTTTCTACAAGGTTTTGGCTGGTAAGTCTCCTATAATTTTTTTCCTTTGAATGTGTCCTCACAAAATATAGATTATGTCTGCCTAATTTTAGAATAAAATTTCTAATAGCAGAACTTGAACTTCCCAACAGATAATTTTAAAACGTACCTCCACCAAACCATTATGGACCCTCACTGAGACTCTTCAAGGAATGTTCTTAACTTAGTAAAACTCTAGAGAGCTATCTTAGGCTCTGTTTGAATCATGGAAAGTCTGATGGAAAGAATGAAATATAGGGAGAAAATAAATAAATAAATAATAATTCTAAGATCAATAAATATTTTCCCTATCAAGATTGTCCAATTTTATTCTTTTTTTATTTAAAAATGCATAAGTTTTACAAATTTTTATTATCTTTCATTTTTCCTCATATTTTCCATGAAAAATAAAACATGAGAATTTAGCTCCTTTCCCTTTTTTTTCCATCTCTTTCCCTACTACTTTTCAAGATCCAAATGAAAGTCTAAAACATTAGAATATGTAAATACATATACCTTTAGTATGATTCTAGCCGCTTATCATATACTGAGAATTTTTCAATCAGATGACTCTCAGAGCAGTCCTAAGAGTGTCTTAACTATAATTTTGTTATCCGATACCAAACAATTGAAGTAACTCAACAAATAAGAGGGTTCAAATAAAGGCATTCATTTTAAAAATGATGCAAACGCAAAGATGAAGTAACTCAACATATTCTAAAACACTAGAATATGTAAATACATATACCTTTAGTATGATTCTAGCCACTTATCATATACTGAGAATTTTTCGATCAGATAACTCTCAGAGCAGTCCTAAGAGTGTCTTAACTATCATTTTGTTATCCGATACCAAACAATTGAAGTAACTCAACAAATAAGAGGGTTCAAATGCAAAGATGAAAATGTACAAGAATATAAGACAAGTGATCAATCTAACTTAGAAAATATTGCAGTCATCCAAGGAAACGAGCAATAAAATTTGCATGAATTACGTAATTGAACAAATTTTGTGCTAAATTTACATCTAAGAATCTAATGACTAGAATGTGCAACTACTATACAACATAAAGCAGCTTTCAACGAGAATCATTACCTCAGGGTACCAGTTTTTTATTATCCATTTGAGTGAGTTTGGGCCATCCCATCCCGCCAATCCGGTATTGGATGGAAAGAAACTCCAAATAGGTATAAGCCAGTGAGTTAGCCTCTCTCTGTTAGAAACTAACTAAGCAAAGATCGCCGATTAGCCACTCTCAATATGTTTGCAGCCTCTCGCATCCCACTAAGAAAAGCTCCATGCATTGTTGCTGGATACTGTTTATTAGTTGCCTCTCCTGCAAAGAAAACCCTTCCGTCTCCTACACTCTCTGCCAGGATATCATAATCATCCCCTGATGAACCAATTGCAACATAAGAGTAAGAACCATATGTGAAGCGATCTTTTCCCCACCGGGTGCAGACCACCTGAATTGGATCAGGAACAGCTATCCCTTTTGGATTGAAAATACCCTTCAGTATGTCCAAAACCCTTCTCACAGCTTCCACGGGGGACATCATTTCGAAATTAATTGCTGCCTCTCCTGCAACAAGAGCCACAAGAAGCGGGCCTCCTGATACAGAAGAATAGCTGTAGAACAGAAAGAACTCGCCCCTCATCGTTGACTCTTCTGTCAAATGCCCAAACGTGTCAATTTCTCCACCCCAAAAATCATATGGAAACAACATAGCAACCTTGTTTAGTAATCCAAACCCAATTCTTTGAATTGCATCTCTCTTTCTTTGGGGAAGTTGAGGCAGAAAATCTATCGTTCCTTTCTTGAGCACACCCAATGGCACTGTACAAAGCACCATGTCCCCCCGAAACTCCTGCCCACCAGCATGCACAGAAACCCCATCAGCACCATATCTTACACTCTCCACTGTCTGACTGTAAAAAATCGGAAGGTCCTCTGCAAGTGCCCGCACAAACCTCTCATTTCCTCCAGGAATGAAACAGTGGTCACCCCCCATTTCATATGGATCATCCTGATCCCAATATGCCATAGACAAATCAGACATCAGCGATGCATTCGCATACTCTAAATTCGCGAGATGCCAATTCAACAGCATCCGCTCTTGGGGGTCCTCTGCAACCTTGTAAACACGCCTAAAGGCCTCAAGCGCAGTCCCAAGTGAAACATCCGCGGACTTAACCTCCTCCATCATTGCCTGCCTTAGCTTACAAACCCTATCCAACAACCTGTTAAATGAAGTCTCCACCCGCGAATCAATCTCCGAATTCACCATTCTCCCATCAGGCAAATAAAGTGGGCATATATCCCTCACCTTGTGCAGAGGAAACCCTAATTGCCTCGCCAAAACCCCTAACGGGTTCCCATTGATCCCAGTGAGGACACTCCCACCGAGATCAGCAGCTGCAATCACTCCGCAACCATCCATTCTCTTCATCTTTCTTGTTCTCACGCGCCCTCCGGGCCTGCTCCTCCCTTCCAATATCAAAACCTTAAACCCTAGAAAGATCAATTGCCGGGCGGCAGCTAATCCAGCTAGTCCCGCACCGACGATTATTACACTAGCTTTCAACGAATCATTTGGCTTCAGTTGCACCTCTCTAATGGCAGGCGCGAGGCCAAAATTGATGTAACCATGCTCAAGCAAAAAGGAGTATGCAGAATTTACCGAATTTCGATGCTCCGATCGAATCGATTCCATTGCGTGGTCGCGGGTGAGCCATGTGGAAACGCTCCAGCGCCACCGCGCGAGGATGTGGTTTCGGACGACGATGTAGTTGGCCTGCTCGGCTCCGCCGATCGCCGTCACCACATTTGCTTCGATTTCCTCTTCTGTAAGAGAGTCCACCGGAAACCCGACAGAGATGGCGACCAGGGCCTCAACGTCGACCTCCTTGGCGAGATCGGCGATGCGTCGGCGGCGGCGGTGGGTCTTGGACAGCGCCGGGGAGTCGTTGATCTGCATTCCGATGATATCGTCCATGATCTTCTCGCTGTAAATGCTGGACTTGGGATGGGGGCGGAGGAGTCGGAGGCCGGTGACGGCCGCGGCGGAAGATATCATCTCTGGGAACTGCTTCTTTCGCCGGCGGCGCTTCTTCGGCGGAGGCTCTGAGGTTTCATCGAGCTGGGAGTCCGAAACGCGGACTTCGAGGGTGGTCTCGGGCGGAGAAGATTGGTTTTCGGGGGTGGACTCGCCGGAGACGGCGGCGGTGGGGTTATCGGAGAGGTCTTGTGGTTCCATAGCGGTGGAGGCGTGGGGGCAGTGTCAGTCAGTTGGCTTCCCAGCACAATTTTGATGGGGAAAAGAGAGAAATAAAGTAAATTAGGGTTTTAATTATTATTGTTATTGAATTAAATTCTATATCTAAGAATTTTATTTTAAAATCTTTTTAATATTTTTTAAATTTTAAATAAATAAAAATATAGTTCATAGTCCCCTAAAATGAACTTAGATAAGATTTCTATATCTCCCTGGTAATTGATATACTTAACTTCAAATTAACTTTTTGGATTTGCTTCTAAAATCAATTTTTTGTTTTATAGTTCAATGATATTTGGTAAAACTTTATACTTATTACTTAATGAATTAAATTGATTTTAAGTTAAATTATTCTTAAATTTCTTATTTAAAACTTATTACTTAATTCTTACTTTAAGTAATAAAGTTGTTTGATAAAATTAACTTAAAATTTATTATAAATCATCAAATTGATATATTTATTCTCACAATTATATATAATTAAAGTTGAAGGGATCGAGTAATAATGGAAGTCGTGAAATAGCAAAAGAGATTACGAAAGTAATTAAAGCAAATAAGGATAAAAAGGTAAAACAAATATATGGACTTGAGAATAAGTTAATTGTTTTTATTTATTATCAACTTTTTGACTTTATGTCATACTATTAAGTTATTTTATCAAACATACTTAATTTACTTCATAACTTGAATTAAATTATTAAGTTATTTTAAGTTATTAAGTCGGTTTACCAAATGCCTCCTCACTATGAATTTTTTTGATTTAGCTAAAAATTAAAATCAAAATCATACCATCTTTAAAGGAGAATGTTTATATCATAAAATTTTCAACAAATACAAAAATAAGGCTTTTAGCATAATGTAACCTTCTTTTTTTTCTTTCATAATAATCTTTTTTTAAATTATAAATTCTTTTATAAAAGTTGATTATCTAAGTTTTTTTTTTAAAAAAATGGTTATATAACTTTAAAATTGTAAATTCTTTTATAAAAATTAGTTATCAAATACAAAATTCTAGAAAAAAGACATTTATGAAAGATAATTCTAAGATTTGGGTAATCATTTCCATTATCCAACCAAGCACTTAAAAAATATGTAACAAAAATACTCAACCATAAAGAAAAGATGTATTACATTAAAGAAATCAAATTAAGTAATTCTTGTAATTATAGAAAAAACCAAAAAAAAAAGAAATCCAAGATGGAAGCCCCACTCTAATAGTGTGTTTAGCAATGTTTCCATTCGAAAGTTTTTAGTAAAAGTGTTTTCTCTTAAAGTTTTAAATGTTTTTCTAAAAAAAGTGATTTTCTAACACTATAAGTGATTTTTCATATTTTTAGAAGTGTTTTCTAAATTTTGTCAAACACCTTATTTTATTTTTAAACACACTTTTTAGATTAAAATTGACCTAAAAAGTTGTTTACATCAAGTGAGGGGTTTCATTAAAATTTCAATAGACTATCAATTTTAGTATACTAAATTCAATGGCAAATTTCAATTCAATACAATAAATTTAAACAAGTGTTAGAGAGGATTTGGGTTGTAAATCAAATTTAGACTTGAATAACTTAGGTGTTGTTACACGATTCAAGCGGGTAGTCTCGCCTAGCTGCCAAGTAGCTCAAGATGTAGACGGTTATAATTCCTGCACAAAAGGCTACCTATTTGGTTTGTCCAGGTACACCCCTCCAATGCTAAAGTCAGTAAATGGCTTAAGCAAGTAGGGGAATTTTGCAAAAAGAAAGCTTTGTTACCATTTGTAGAGTCCAGATGGTTATTTATACCTTTTTGCGGTATAACGTCTTTCTAGGTGTCTTAATAGCACCTTAATTGCCCTTGATTGTGCGATATTATGGCATTGATCACGGATGCATAACAATTGTCTCACCATGATGAGCCACTGAAAATGGAATGTTTCCATAATAATTATAGTTAATATAGAGCGTGTCTGGCACACAATTTACGCATTAATAGGTGTGTAAATGCATGATGGATGGTTAAGCCTTAGTCATGTTATATCCGTGTAGGATTTATCCATCTAATCTACTTTGAAATAGATCAGTCACTCGCCTTGAGGGCCACTAGGCCATTTGACTGAGGGCGGTTTTCCAAATGGCTTCTCTAACCAAACAATCATGAGAGAGTGGTGGACTTCAGGACAGCCTTGCATAAAGGGTCCCACAATACCCCCCAAGCCTTGCAGTTAGGCCTAGGTAGACATCAAACAGCCAAATGCAAGAGTTGTGACTTTTGGAGATTTTGAAATCATGGTGCCTAAAACAAATATATGGACTTAAGAATAAGTTAATTGGTATTATTTATTACCAACTTTTTGACTTTATGTCATACTATTAAGTTATTTTATCAAATATACTTAATTTACTTCATGACTTGAATTAAATTATTAAGTCATTTTAAGTTATTAAGTCAATTTACCAAATGCCTCCTCACTGTGAATTTTTTTTATTTAGCTAAAAATTAAAATCAAAATCATACCATCTTTAAAGGAGAATGTTTATCTCATAAAATTTTCAGCAAATACAAAAATAAGGCTTTTAGCATAATGTAACCTTCTTTTTTCTTTCATAATAATCTTTTTTAAAATTATAAATTCTTTTATAAAAGTTGATTATCTAAGTTTTTTTTTTTTTTAAATGGTTATATAACTTTAAAATTGTAAATTCTTTTATAAAAATTGGTTATCAAATACGAAATTCTAGAAAAAAGACATTTATGAAAGATAATTCTAAGATTTGGGGTCGGACAAGACGTTCAGAGTAGATCGAATTGAGTGGTGTGAGACCATCAAGCAGGTCGTGACACCTAAATTGAAGAAGCTGAAGAGAAAGAGATGGTTGCCAACTTGTGAGCCGAATTCTGCTAGCAGCAACAGAAAAGGTTGAACGAGGCCATTGAAGTCAAACCCTCGTCAAAGAAACAAAGGACGGGTGAAAAGGGCTCGTCCTCTAGGTTTGCTCCCATTTCTCCACTGATGTCAATTCCTTCGTCTCCTCCCGCTCCCAAGGCACAGGTTGTGGAAAGCATTTCTTTTCACGGGCTAGGGGAAACGGTCACCATATCTAGTGATGACTCTACTCCTAGTGTGCATATTCCACCAACTACTCTCATCGATATGCCTAACCAAGAAGAGATGGACGTTCTTTTAGAGCACTTCCCCATATTTACCAATATGGAGCCTCCAACATCCCATATGAACGAGCTTTTTCCTATATTGGAGAGGGTTTCAATGACTTGACTGCAAACCCTCAATAGAAATTCATGGCTCGTGTCCTACATGGGACCTCAAACAAGACCATTGAGGCGATCATGCACTTGAAGGACTACTCGGCCATGTAGATAACAGAAATGGTATGATACCCTTTACACATAATGCTTATGGTTTACATGTCATTTTTCCTTACTTTCTCTCATTAGCTCTTTGTGACAAATTGTAGTCAGGGTTCGAAACCTGATGAGACAACGCTCTCATTTTTTTGAATGGCTAAAGGCAGTCGAAAAAATTAGGACATATACAACTCATGGCATGGACAACCAGAAGGAGTTGTTGGCCAAGTCGAAAATGACCAAAACAATTGAAGCCATTGCACGGAAAGTGACAATTGAGAGCGCAGGTTTGCTAAGGAAGACAGAGATGAAGAATGATATGCTCCAAGCCGAGAACTATCAGTTGAAATTGGATATGGCCACCACTGAGTCATCTAAGGCCAAAGCTAAGGAAGAAGGTGCTAGGTTGAAGTGGGAGCTCGAGTGGACCGTGTTCAACTTCACCAAGGAGAAGAAGAAATTGGAGGCAGCTTATCAACAATAGGTGGATGACATGTTCTTTTATGGCTATCGATGTTGTATGAAGAAACATGACATTATTGACGATATACCTAGCATTCCATCATATGAGGAGGATGAAGCTGAGGTGGATGATAGTGTCAGGCAAGAAGACAGCTCGGGAGCAGGAGATGGATTTGCAACAACCGATCATGAAGATTAGGATGCAGTTGTTTTCATTTTCCTTTCATTTGGTCGTTTAGGCCATTTGATTGTATAAACATTGGCCTTTTGGCCCTTTTTTGGATGCTACACAGTTTTCAATGAATTTGCATGTTTGTGACATATGCTTGTGTATTTGATTTGTAGCATCATACTCATTGCTTAGCACAGGTTATTCTCTTGACCTTGAGCGGCATTAACTATCTTGGGTCTTTTGGCCTTTCTCCCAACGGAGCTTTAAGGCTTGTGTCGCTTAGGTTATGCCTTGATGTTCTTTAGACTTATGATTTGTGTCATATTGATCATTCCATTTGCAATCCGGCTTATTAGCTGTTTACAATCTGGCTTGTTTAGCCATTAAAAAATGAAGTACAAACATGGTTTATGCATAACTTGTTTATTGATAGTATTTCTTCAAATTTGTTACATTCTATGGACGGGGCAATGGTGTTTCGTCTAGTGTTTGCAGATGGTACTCCCTTACTCCTTCCACTCTGAGTACAACATAAAGTTCTTCCCAATTGTGTTAGAGTTTGTTGGCTCCTATTTCAATTGTATTCTCAAAGACTCATCTTAGAACCATGTCACCTAGATGGAACAATCGTGGGTGGGCTCTCTTATTGTAATGAGTCATTATTATTTGCTAATAAGAGGCTAATCAAACATTTTCGGCCTCACACTCCTCATCCGCCTAGTTTAGGTGCACTTCAAGATTTTCTTTGTTGGTTTCCGATTCTTGCATTGTTGTTCTAACGGTGGGTAACCCTATTTCAGTGGGAATGACAACTTCTATTTCGTATGCAAGGGTAAACGGGGTGACTCTAGTAGGTTGTCTGTTGGTGGTTTTGTAAGCCCATAGTACGCCAGGCAATTTGTCTACCTATTTACCCCATGCCCCTTCCAACCATTTATTCAAAGAATTTAACAATGTTTTATTCGTCGCTTCTGTCTACTCGTTGCTTTGTGGATATCGAGGTGTTGAATAAATGTTTTTGATCTTCAATTTCGAGCAAAACTCTCGGAATGTATTACTATCAAACTGCAGTCCATTGTGACAATCGCGTGAGGAATTCCGAATCAACATACAATGTTTTTCCAAACAAACTTTGTCACGTTTTTATCTTTGACAATCGCGTAAGGACGAAGTTTTTTTGTAGCAATGTGCAACGCCATCTGCTCTACTTGAGAGTAACGTGTCTCAACGTCCACCAGAGCTTTACTCAAGTAGTAGATGAGTTTTTACCCGTCTTCTTGGGCTTGTTGGAATAAGACAACGCTGACTACATGGTCTGATATAGCAAGATACATGTATAATTCCTCCACCTCCTCTGGACTGCTTAAGATAAGAGGTTCTATGAGGTAGTGCTTAATAACATCAAAGGCGCTTTTGCAATCCTCCATCCAACCAAACGTTTGGGCTTTGCACAGAGTAATAAAGAACGGACAGAGCTTATTAGTGAACCGAGCTATAAATCAATCCAAGGCTGCGAGATGGCTCGTTAGTCATTGCATTTCCTTCTTAGTGGATGGAATGGGTGTCTCAAGCAGGGTTTTTACTTGGTCCAAGTTTATTTGGATTCCTCGTTGAGTCACCAAGTAGCCCAGAAACTTGCCCGCGCTGATGTTAAACGCACATTTAAGCGGGTTAAGTTTCATATTATACCTCCACATTATGCTAAATGCTTCTTCCAGGTGCTGAATATGTTCTATGGGAGTTTTGCTTTTGACAACTAGGTCATCAATATAGACTTCCACTATCCGTCTCATCAATGGTTTGAACATTTTTGTCACCAACCTCTAATATGTTGCATCGACATTTTTTAGCCCAAAAGGCATGGCGTTATAGCAATATAATCCATGACATATGATAAAGATCGTTTTTTCTTTATCAGAATGAAACATAGGGATTTGGTGGTAACCGGAGAAAGCATATATGAAAGAAAGCATTTTGTTCCTAGACGTAGAATCAATAATCTGATCAATTTGGGGCAAGGAGAAGCTATCCTTCGGGCAAGCGTCGTTTAAGTTTGTATAATCCACGCACACTCGCCAAGTTCCTCTCTTCTTTGGTACCACCATAATGTTGGCCAACCAATCTAGATAGGCGACTTTTAGATAAAGTCAATGACCAATAACTTATTGATTTCTATCTAGATTACTTTTTAGTAATCTGGGTGGAAGCTTCAGACTTTTTATCTCATCAGACGCATGTTGAGGAGAATATTCAATTTATGAGCAGCCACAAACAGATGGCCCTCTCAACCACTAAGGCAGTAGTAAGCGAGAGTGCTAGTGGCACGAGCCCCACTTGACTCTATCAGTCGACGGTTGGATGACATGCTCTCCACACCGTTCGACCTCCATATCATTAGCTAGGAGCTGCCCAGAGGGTTCGTAGTGCCCAAGTTCACAATGTACAATGAAACGAGCAACCTGTTTGACTACATCATGTACTTCAGACAGGACCCTCGACACAGGGAATGATGCGCCGATGTGCAAGGTCTTTCTGGCCAGTTTACATGACCAAGCTCTTTCCTGGTTCCACCGCCTCCCATAGAGTTTCATGAACACATTTCAGGACGTCTTAGAAGCCTTTTTAAGCCACTAACAATGTTTCGCTTTCCAAAAGCAAAAAATAAACACCCCGTAAAACATCAAGTTGCAGGAGAATGAAACGCTAAGGGATTTAATAAAGTGATTCAGGCAAGTAGTGCTTCAATTTTAATCCTGCAATATGGACGCCATCCTGCAAATCTTAAAGCGAAGCATCAGTCCGGACACTTCATGTTTTAAGTCTCTTGCAAAAAATCCACCCATAACAATGGATGACCTATTCAAGCGGGCAGACAAGTATTTTATGCTTGAAAATGATGTCCGAGCAACCTCTCAACAAGTCTTGGTCACCAATCAACCAACCAAGAATGATAAGATAAAGAGTTCTAAGCCTTCTAATCGAACGAGGCAAAGTAGTAGAAGGTAAGACAACTGGCAACAACACTAGGAAAGACTCACTCCCCTAAGTATCTCATACGAGAAACTCCTCTCGCAGATCTGTGATCTAACGAACTTCAGATGGCTAGAGCTAATCAAGACAAATCCGAATAGACAAGACCAGAACAAAATGTGCTCTTACTATAAGAATCATGGCCACACCACTAAACAATGTAAGAGTCTACATTACTTGGTGGATAAACTCGTCAGGGTTGGGCACCTTAAGTAGTAAATTTTCACAATAAGCGGGCAGGCAAAGAGAGATAGCTGCTCAAGCCCTTGCATCTCTAACAGGCCCCAAGGCTGTCATTAACTATATACACGGAGGTCCAATAGATGACAAGCAAAATTCTAAGTGCCAAAGGTGAAGGTTGCTTCGTGCGACTTCTTTAAGAGAACAAATTAGCTCCGTTAGTGCACCTTCGCAAAAGGAAGTGTGCATCCAATCGATGACACAATCATTTTCCCTTCTATAGATGTCAATCGGGTGTTGCAACCGCATGAAGAGGTCTTAATCCTTACATTGGAAGTGGGTGGATTCGACGTGCGAAGTATCCTAGTTGATTTGGGTAGTTCATCTGATTTCTTGCAAATGTCAGACTATAGGCAAATGAGTTACTCGCCATCTGCCTTAGAGTATCCTGGACGTTTGCTATCTGAATTCAATGGAGCTACAACAACCTCCTTGGGCGATGTTGTGTTCCATGTCTAAGCTGGCCCAGTCACATTGAGCGTACGATTCTCGGTGGTTGACAATCGATCTCCATACAAAACCATTATGGGACATGCATAACTTCACAAAATGAAAGTCATTCCTTTTACATACCATCAAATGGTGAGCTACCTCACGAAAATGGGACAAGCCGATCTCTTTGGCAACCAGCTAGCTGCACAAAAATGCTATCAAGTGGCGTTAGAATCTAAACATCCAATCGATGAGGAGGCACACCTAGAGCCATCAAACGCAAGGGAACAATAACAGTTACTAAGTCCAACAAAGAAAGATCCATCCGGGGTTGATCCACTCCAACCATTACTTCTTTCACATGACATGAATCAAATCACCTACATTAGTTTCTTACTTGCGCAAGATGAACTGAAACTGTTAGGGAATATGCTTCAGTGCAATAAAGACATCTTTATTTGGACTCACTCGGACATGCTGGGAATCCATCCGGTCGTGGCCTCCCATAGGCTCAACGTTTCACCCACCTTGCGACTTGTCAGGCAGAAAGTTCGGCACTTTCATCCGTACAATTAAAAAAATCATCCAAATAGAACTTGGCAGGCTATTGGCAACTAGATTTATCAGAGGAGTCAAATATTCGGATTGGTTGGCGAACATGGTGGTAGTTCCAAAGAAAGAAGGGAGGTGGCGATTCTACGTTGACTTCACCAACCTGAATGATGTCTACCCAAATGATAGTTTTCTCTTACTCCTGAAAGATCAAATAATCAACATCATCATCGGGCATGAGATGTTCTCATTTCTAGACGTCTTTTCTGGATACCACCAAATCTTTATGTTCCAGTCATACTAGGAGAAAACAGCCTTTTGTCACGCCACAAGGACTGTATTGTTACAGAGTTATGTCATTTGGACTTAAGAATGCTGGCGTTACCTACCAAAGACTAATGACAAAAATCTTCAAGCTCCTGATCGACAGAATTGTGGAAGTCTACATTAATGACATTGTAGTAAAGAGTGAGACTCGAACTGAGCACGTCCAATACTTGGAAAAAGCATTCCGCCTTATACAAGCATTCAACATGAAACTCAATCCAGCTAAATGTGTTTTCGACATCAAGTGAATGTCGTCCTTGAAACACCTGTTCCAACCAACATAAAGGAATTACAGTGTCTCACAAGCCGTCTCGTGGCGTTGGGTCGTTTCATAGTTCGTTTCACAGATAAGCTGCAACATTTCTTCCTCACACTTAAGGGGGCAAACACGTTTTATTGGACAGACGAATGTAAGCAGACATTTGAGGCAGTCAAACGCTACCTCATTGAACCACCTCTTCTAAACAACCTCAAATCCGACAAAGAACTCTACATGTATCTAATCGTATCTGACTGCGCTGTCAGTGTCGTCATGTTTCGACATATATGAGATAGGGAATAGAGGCCATCTATTATAGGAGCAAAGCAAGGGTGGATGTTGAAACACGTTATTCCCAAGTAGAGTAGACTGCTCTAGCATTAAAGAGTGTCACTCAAAAGCTCCGCTCGTACTTTGAGGCTCATCAAGTGACCATACTTACAAACCAAACTCTCTAAGTCACTTTGCACAAGCTAGACTTATCAGGGTAGATGTTGAAATGGGCAATCAAGTTGAGTGAATATGGGATCAAGTATTAGCCACAGTTATCCTTAAAAGGGCAAGTTAAGGCAAACTTTATAATTGAACTCCCTAAAAAACAAACATATCTGGTCGACTGCCTTGGAGAGCAATGGTGGAAATTTCATGTAAACGGAGCATCCAGGGTGTCTGGATCCAAAGTAGGTCTGCTCCTATAGTCACCCATTGGGAAAATAGTAGAACAAGCTATCTGCCTCAGCTTTTCGGCTTCCAACAACGAGATAGAATATGAAGTTGTGCTAGTCGGGCTAGATCTTGCCCTAATATTAGCCACAACCAAGTAGGAAATCAAGAGCGACTCTCAACTAATTGTCGAGCAGATTCATCGAGAGTATGAAGCAAATGATGAACGTATGATGCAATACCTTGCCATGGTGGAAGAATGCCTAAAAAAGTTAGACGAATGGATCACCAAACGAGTGTCATGGGAAGAGAACGGAAAGGTCGACACACTAGCTAGGATAGCTGCCACTCTCCCCATAAATTGGACAGTAATGTTGTCCATCTACCTTAAAGTCGCGCCTTCTATCAATCTCGGGCCATATTCAATATCAGTCAAACAAACTCAGGATGGATGCTCAACATTATAAACTACCTCACGATAGTTGATGTACCAAAAGACGAGAAGCAAGTACACAAACTCTGCATACAAGCAACACACTTCACTTTAATTAATGATCAACTTTATAAATGATCATTCAGAGGCCCATACCTAAAGTGTTTAAGCGAGCCAGAGACCAAACATGTCCTAGTCGAATTCCATGAAGGCATATGTGGCAATCACCTAAGCAGACTAACTTTGGCACACCATGCCTACACACAAGGATACTATTGGCCCACAATGAAGTAGGACACTGAAAGCTACGTCAGAAGATGCGATCGGTGTCAACAAAATGCTCTCATTCCTTGTGTACCTTCGAAAGCCCTCAACCCAATCATAACTCCTTGGTTGTTTGCGCAATGAGGGGATGGACATAGTCGACCCCTTACCCACTAAAGCAACACAAAAGAAGTTTTTACTCGTTGCAACCGACTATTTCAACAAGTGGGTGGAGCTAGAAGTCTATGCCAGTATCAAAGACAAAGATGTCTCCAAGTTCGTCTGGAAAAACATTTATTCTTATTCCGAATTCCACGAGCAATCATCATGGATAATGGGTCCTAATTTAACAGTGTTATCTTTCAAACATTTTGCTCAGAGCTAAACATTAAGAATTTGCACTCAACACCCCACTATCCACAAAGTAACAGACAAACAAAGACAACAAACAAAACCCTGTTGAATGCATTACAGAAAATGTTGGAATAAGCAAAATGAAAATGGGTAGACAAATTGTCTGGAGTCTTATGGGCCTACCGGACAACATCCAAATGACCAACAAGAGTCACTCCTTTCACCCTTGCTTTTGGGATGAAAGTCATCATTCCAACTGAAATTGACACGTCTACTTCCAAAATAGTTGTGCATGATCAAATGAAAAATGATAAAGAACTTAAAAGGCAACTAGATTGGGTTGATGAAAGCGAGGAGCTGTAGCTATCCGAGTAACTTCTTACCATCAAAGGATAATCGCTCGGTACAACAAAAAGGCATGTCCACGGTTTTTCTGGTCAAGATCTTTGGTTCTCAAAAGAGTCTTCGAAAACACAGTTGAAGGGGGAGTCGGAAAGCTACAAGCTAATTGGGAAAGACCTTATGTTGTAATTAAGATAGGAGACTCAAGGACATACCATCTCCAGACACTAGACGGTGTGCCCCTACTCCACCTATGGAATGTAACTAACTTAAAGTAATATTATTAATAAAAGTTGCTTTTGGAAACAGTATAGCAAAGACAAACTACTATAAAGAGCAAACTAGAAGGAAAATTAATAAGTGCATTCAAAATTGAAGTAAAATGCTCAAAAGAGCATTGTTTATACAAGCATAAAAATCCAAGCCACAACCGGCCAAAAAAAATAAAGGAAAAAAAAAATCAAGTTTGCTCATCATGGGAGTCATCCTCATTGGAAGGTCCCGTCTCCTAGAGCACGTCGTTCTCTTGGCTCAAGCCCGTCTCATAAGGTAAGGCCGCCAAAAAATTCATCATCCTTATCATCAAAAGGAAAGTTGAGAGTATCGTTGGCAATGTCATGCTTCTTCATACAACACCGGTTGCCATAAAATAACATGTCATCAACCTGCTTCTGGTAGTCCACTTCCAAATCCTTCTTCTGAGCAACAAACCCTGCCCGGAGGTCTTGTAGCTCTCGCCTCAACCAGACAGTCTCCTATTCAATCTTCTCATTCTCGGCCGCCATAGCCATCTTCTCCTCAATCAGTCAGTGACCCTCGACTTGGGATGCTTTCTTCTCTTTCTCAACTTTCCTTAGCAGACAGGCACCCTCCTTAGCCAACTTTTGGGTAGCAGTAACCTCACTCCCTACCATCTCTAAGTTGGTTAGGAGCTCCCCATTTCCGTCCATGTTATGGGCAATGAATGCCCTCATGGTTTCGATTGTTTCCAATCGATGGAAGAGGTGCACTTACTACCGTATGAGGTTACGAACTCCGACTATCACCTAGGGGCAACAAAGATCATTATGAAAAAAGAGACTAAAGAAAAAAAAAATGAGAAAATTCATAAGTGAAAAAGAGAGGGATGACTTACCACTGTCAATGTCTCAAAAGCAGTGTAGTCCTTCATATGAATTAACGGGCAATGGTAGTGTTTGGATTACCGTAAGGAAGCCGCACCAAGAGAGACTAGTTAGGGTCTTCATTCACCTTAACCGGAATTCGCTGCATAACCGAAAATGGCGCCCCCATGTCCTACATAAGAGACTCCTTTTCGGTAAAGACAAGGGTACACCTCAAAAACTCCGACACTTCCTCTCAGTTGGGAACGTAGGTCGGCTTTAGGCGATGAAGAGAAGGGTTTGGACACTTGAATGAATCCTTAATGATGCTCTTCGAGACGACAAATGGTTTTCTCATCTTGTGGTAGGGAATATCGCCAATAGAGGAGGGTTCATCATCCAAACCCGAGGCGACAATTGCAATAGGAGTCAATGGTGTTGGCTTAGACAGAGAATCTAGTCCGGGCGCCGAACAAACTTTCTTTGAAGGAGAGAGGCCGATAACAATATATTCGGATAGGTGCTTATGCTGCCTTTTGTGGAATTCGACTCTCAAGTTGGTGGTCATCTACTATTCTTCCTCTTCTTCACAAATAATAAGGGGCATCAACAAGTTCATCCCTACTTCTACTTTGTCTTTAAAAGATGAAAAGGATGGAGAAGATGAAGGAGACAAAGAAGAGGATGAAAACGGGGTGGCAGGAGGCGAAGTTCTTGCCTTCTGGACGGGACAAGTTGTAGGCTTCTTCTTTTGGGTAGGAAGACGGACTGCAGAGTTGGATGCTGGACTGCTAGTAATTGGAGCTTGCCTTAGTGTTCCCTCATGGTGTTTCTTCTCATGTTTCTCTAAACGAGCCTAACGTGCTTTAGAATTTGCCAAACAAGTAACCTCATAGAAAGGCAGATCCTTCAGTACGAAATGTTCGCCAAGCACTAAAGACGGATGAGCTAGCTAGGGAAACACTGGGATAATGAAGGGTTTTGGATTTTCGATCAAGGCTTAGAGGTTCTTATCCGATAGAAGAATGTTGTGAGCCCATTCAGTAGTGTCAATCTTGAACAACTTGTTTAGACAAACAAATGAAGCCTTTTTCACCCACTCTACAAGAAGTCCCCACCTCTCCTTACCTGCATTAGACGAACATAAAAATCGTAAGTAGGTTAGCAACAAGGATGGAATAATAACAAGACAAAATGAAAGTGGTAAAAGCATAGATTACTTGAAATCTCCAACGAGCATTGTGGAGAAAAAACTCTGTCCAGACCCTCAAACGAACTGCTCTAAGGGTCGAACACCAAAACATGCCCCTTGGCCTAGTCTTTGCCTGAGTTCGAAAGATTGGTCACGAACTGGAGAGAATGAATGTGGGCAACCAAGCTGAACCTCTCCTTTGGGATTATCTTGATAGTGTAAACGAACAAGACTTTCAATAGGGAGAGATCTAATTAGAAGAGCATGTCCAGCACACTACACCCCATCAATATCCGAACGATGTTTGCATGAAGGAAGGTAGGAGAAATTTGTGTGAAGTGAAGACATTGTTTAAGAAGGGAAGGTAGGAGGAAACGGAACCCTACGAAAAATTGCTCCCTATATCATGTTATTCGGGAGATTGATTGACGATAAAGCTTCGTCGTCTGATAGCTAAATCGAGATGGTGTCTGGAATACGAAAACGAGCCTTGAGTGTCTGAATTTAAAATTTGTCCATCCGCCTTATTGATGCCTTCCATTGGTAAAAGTAACTCCTCATCTATCCATTAGATCATACAGATATAGGTCGTGTGGAAACTTGGGCAGATCAACGTAGTTTTCAAAACCAATCACTCTACTCGTCTATCGTTTAGTGTTGCCCTAGTGACGGACATATAAACCTAAACAAACTATAATTCAAACTAGACAAATTTGGCTGTGGAAACTTGCAAAACAAGCTCATTCGGCGACGGCAGACGAAGAATCGCACACATCACACCATCAAGATGGTAGTGAAAGCTTGAGACAACAACACAAATACAATGATGACATCGAAGTAAGCAATAAATCTAAAAAGCCCAAAATCTGGACATTGATGTGTCAATTTTCTTTCCAAACAAACAACACCAACATAATCGGAAAAACAAAAACAAACACAGTAAAAAAACAAATCGATAGTAGAAAACTTACTAAATCCAAGAACAAAATGCTTTTAGGCGAGAAAAGAAAACCTTTAGTAGTAGACCAGTCGTTAATGACGATGAAGGCAAAAAGGCGCAACCGACAATAAGCACAATAACGAAAAAAGAGCAACGCAGGCGAAAGAACACTGTGTAGAGGAAAACTAATAGATGAATCAAATGGGTGTAACCTCACTATTTATAGGGAATGAAAACCTAGGTAGACCAAGAAACACGCTGCTTGGAAGTGCTTACCAAGATTAGTAAAGAGACACGCCACTTGACAACGGGTCTCGATTGATGTGTCACATCGTTAAAGGCCAGATGATATGCGTCCCTTAGTACCCAAAAAATTGAAAAAAAGGACAATTCGTCCTATCTCCGCCTGTCAACGACTCAATCGAATAAATGCAGACAGATTAGGGGGCATTGTGGGAGGCTTCCCTCCATGTGTCCTCCCTAGGCTCAAGACTCTTTGACCATTCAAGGTAAATAGATAATCCATTTAG
The DNA here is from genome assembly GCF_030704535.1 of Vitis vinifera. Lineage (NCBI taxonomy): Eukaryota > Viridiplantae > Streptophyta > Magnoliopsida > Vitales > Vitaceae > Vitis > Vitis vinifera. Next base: position 18,357,870 of record NC_081807.1, on the reverse strand, counting down.
AGCAATCCGTTTGCACCAAGATAAACTCCGTTTAACATGGGAGGAAAAATAAAATTTATTATTCCCCGATGCTAGACGGAATGGACAAACCAAGCCGACTAGGACTTCTAGACGGACAAACCAAACCAGTTGAAAATTCCAAACATTGGTCGGATGATTAATCACCACCAATACCTAAGCGATAATCAAGACAACATTTAGACCCAAAAATCAATGTCAATAAGTTGTTACACGCAATCAGCAACATTGTCAAACGTAAATGTACAATTAACAATATGGTCTGAGATTCTTGCACGACAACCAACAAATGGCACCAGTTAGTAGCGTTTGTTTGGTATGATTGTCCAATTTGTGCTAAGATAATGGTGTTGACTACCTTATTAAGGCATAGTATTTTCCAAGACGACAATTATCAGCGCAATAAAGGCATGAATGCACAATCAATGTTCTGACTATGGCGCCATATGTTCTATAAAACCCCTCCAGAAGCATGAAAAAGGCATGCATACATAATCATTCAAAAAAGTTGGATTCATTCTCGCTAGATTTTGACTTAAGCTTTGGAGGGGCGTGCTGGGATCACCTGCTCAGACATCCTTTTGTGCAGAGAAGTAATCCGTCTGACGCTGGTGAAACTAAATTGGCCTGCATCCAGTTAGCACAACACCAATAATAAGTATGCTTATTATTTTTGTATTTGGTTGGTTGGAGAAGATGATTATAATGAGCATGCCCATTAATTATAGTAATTTCAAAAATAATTTCTTATTAAATCATTCCAAATAAAAAAATATCTAAGAAAAAACTTTAATTTTTTTTAAATAAAAAAGATTACACATTATGATTTGTAGGAAAAATTCTTAAATTATGGGCAAATAATTGAAAAAAAGGTTGGCATTCTAGAATAAACTTTTTTTAAAAATAAATATAATTCCTTTTATTATCATTTAAAGAAATATATAAATAGGCATTAATTCCAATTTAATTTCATAGTATGAACAACTAGAATAATAGTGAACATCTATGAAAACCTCAAATGACTAACAATATTCAAACAATGAATTAGATAATCAAACCATCTAATTAATAATGAATATCAATAATAAAGAACAAAATATTGGATATAAATAATAATTTTGAATTACTAAAAATAACTAAATAATGAATAAGGAAGATGAAGGTTTGTTTGGAAGTGCTTTTAAAAAATGGTTTTTAAATATTTTTTATAACAAATATTCATTTAAAATGTTCTTCACCTACAAATTTTATATGTTTTCAAATAATTTTTTTTATCCATAATGCTTTATTTTTACTTATTCTCTCTATTTTGCACATCTATTTTTTTTTTTATTACAACAATTAGGAGGTATTTGATAAAATTTAATACTTATTATTTAATAACTTAAGTTAACATTAAGATAAATTATATTTAAGTTGTCGATTTAAAACTTATTATTTAATTCTTACTTTAATTATTAAGGTTGTTTGATAAAATTAACTCAAAATTTATTATAAATAATCAAATTGATATAGTTATCCTTATACATTGTCATAAAGTAGTAACAATGAAGGTAATTAAGGCAAATAAGTATAAAAAAGTAAAATAAATATGTGAACTTAATAATAAGTTAATTATTTCTACTTATTACTTTAAGTTATTTTTATTTTAAATTATATTATTATGTTATTTTATCAAATATACTTAATTTATTTAATGACTTAATTTAAGTTATTAAGTCACTTTAAGTTATTAAGTTAGTTCATTAAACATCCACTTAGTAAAAAATAAGTTAAAATAACTAAAAACATATAGATGTACTTAGAAAACAAATTTTCTGTTTTTCTTGTTTTTAAAAAATAAAAAAGTAATATTGAGAAAATTTTGCAAACATAACCTAGTGTCTACTTCTATTTCTTATATTCCAAGAAAATTAATTTTGAAAATTGGATTTTAGAGAAGAAAATTCCAATTTCTTTGCACTTTGATATGAAGAACTAAAAACAAGGCTCTTGTCCGTATAATAACTTTGTCTAAAATTTACAAGTGGCCCAGGGTTTTGAGTTTTTTTTTTTTTTTTTTCTTTTCACATTCACATCCCAAATAAATAAAGGGAGGAGCCAACCCTCACTAAGATATTCCTTCACACCATCTTTCGATTCTTCCTCTATATATATACATATAATATATGTATGTGCATAAGGACACTGGGAAACAACCCGAAAAAATCCCTCAAATTTAAGCTTTTGATTATGCTGCTGTTTGGATTTCTGGGGTTTTAGCTCTTCTGATTCTGTGGAAATGGAGAGATCTCAGGGTTTGGATTTCAAGGACCTCCCCGAGGCTTCTTCCTCAGGTCAAACTCCTCACCTCCATCTTTGTAATTATGGCTTTTCTGGGGTTTTTTTGCTTTGATTTTCTAGGGAAGGTTTAGGAAGTTCTGGAGTGAAGCTAATTGGAGTAGATTTTTCGGTGGAAGGGACCCGAGGCTTTTGGGTTTGTGTCTTCGATTTGGGTTTTGACTGAGATGCGTTTTTTTCTGGTTTTACTTGATCTGGGTCTGGTCGGTGGCTGAGAGAAAATAGGAAAAGAAAATAGAAATTTGAATTTTGAGTCGTAGGAAGTGAAATCTACCCCCTAACGGACTGATGAAGCTAATTGGAATGGAGTGTTCGTGAGCTGTTTTTGGGGAAACAAACTGAGGCTTTTTGGTTTTGTATTTCTGTTGTGTTCGTGATTTCTGTCCTTGATTTGGGTTTTGACTTTGATGGAAATATATTTTTTTTTTTTTCTGGGATTTGTTAATCGGGGTCCGTTTGGTTCTGAGAAAAGGTAGAAAAAAAGGAAAAAAGAAGCTGGAATTTTGAGTTATGGGATAGTGAAATCCACCACCAAACGAATGGGGATTATAGGGCATAACGATTGACTGTTGTTTCTTTTCCTTTTGTGTTACTCTTCTTTTCTTTGGTTCTCCCTGCAATAGAGCAGAGGATAACTGTTTGATTGAGCTTTCAAGTGTTTATCTTCCTGATCTTCATTGGTGTCGTGATTGATTCTGTGATTGAATTTTGGGTTTTTGAAGATCTTCAGATGCCCATTTTATAAGTAGGTAGGTTTGATAATCCAAAGATTCAGTTGAGATGCTGACAAAAATGTAGGAATTGATTAGAAATGAAAGCTCTGTAAGGCAACCGGAAGTCCAAGTTTCCAATAAAAGAGTTTATACTTCTCTTGTTACACTCCTAGACTTAAGGTGTCTGTAGGGTTGGGAGATCTCTTGTGGATCTTGTTAGCTGTTTGGGAAACAATCGGGATGGAGGAGCTTTGCTTTCTTTCTCCTTTTTTGTGTTGTTGCACTTAGCTTAGTTTATGTATACTCCCAGTGTACATAGGTAGGGTGCTCAGTGCTCGTTCAGTATATTCTTTTTATCAATTAAGAAAGATAATTCCCTTTTCCTTTGTCGGTTTTCTCAACAACCCAACATAGGGGTCGTATTAAAAGATTTATCACAAGTATTGGGATTTGGGGCTGTCATAATTGGGGTTTTCTAACCAGAATTGATTTTCGGTTGGTTACTTGACACGTGCTTAATTTGTGTTCGAGCTGTTGTTTCTATATGTAGTTTACTGGGTTACATTCAGCATCTTGATTATAGAATGTAAATAACCGTATTTGTATTCATCTTCTGTTTAGTGGCTCACGAGGCTCAACTTTTTCTAACATCTATATGTGTTTTGGATGTTTGAAGGATGGAACAATTGGATGTGTTGACTTAACTTCTTTTTTTGGTGTCTCTTTTTTCCCTTTCAATTCTTTTGCAGATGGTGCACTCTTTGATGCATCACAATATGAATTTTTTGGTCAACATGCTGTGGAGGAAGTGGAGTTGGGGGGTTTGGAGAATGAAGAAAATATTCCTGTATTTGGATCCGTTGACGATGAGTATCAGTTGTTTGAGAGAGAAGAGGTAAATATTTTTCCCCTTGGGTCATGTAATGAATTAATATTAGTTTTGGTGTCCATTCAATTCTAAGTCGCATCATTTCCTAGATGGTACTTGAACTTTTTATAAAAAATTAACGGAGAAAAAGAGAAAAAGGGGCATTGCCATGGTGCTGTTAAGAGCTGAAGATAATGCTTTTATTTTAATATATAATATAAACGTATGTAGATGAGAAGTCATTTCATATAACCCTTGAGAATAAAATCATATTATTATCTATTTGTTTTAAGATGTATTTGTGTAGCTGTAACTTCTACTAAAACTCTTTTTAAAAATATCTATATGTAAAAGACCTTTACTAGAAACAGATTTGTTAGTGTTTGGTTGCTACATTTTTAGAAATTATTTTTTGAATAAACAAGTGGATAAATTTTTCATTTATAAGGTTATAAGTGTCATTTTATAAAATTTCTAATGTTATATATGTACATGTAAAACAATTCTTTTAAACAAACTCCAAGTCCCCATGTCTTTAAAATTTTAGAATGTTTTTTTTTTCCATTTTTTTTATTTATTATTTTATCATTTTCCTTTTTATTTTTTAAGGTGTTTTCACAAAAGCTACTTGTTGCAACATTTACACAGAGATTCTAAGTCCCAATGTTTTTACATCGAAGGACTACTTAAATGTAACCAAACACTCTGCAAAGGGGCTTTTACTCTCAAAAAGCTCTTTGAAGTCTTCCAAAAGGTGCATCACATAGGGCCTTGACAAACATGAAACTATGTCTGGAAGAAACATTTTTGGTACAGAAATTATGCTTTGATTCTCATTTGTTGGCTGGTATAGTTGGATAGAAGACCCCTTTGGAGTCCATTGAAAGCTTATGAGTGGCTTGGACTGGGAGGGTTTTTTCTTTTTTTTTTTTTACTTTTTTCTTTCCAGTCGTTGTATGTCTATAATTTTCTTGGTTGTAATGGTATAACTTGTATGCTATGCATGTAATGGGGTTGTGCCCCTCTTTTGGCATTGTTGATGTGTATACTGTGCTAATAGTCTATACAATAATTTTTGTTTTTGATGGTCTTTATAAAAATGTGGCAGTACATGTCTTACTGACAAATGGGAACTTCAAGATCGCTTAATCAAACCCAATCTTTAGTTGTAGTATATGGAGATGTCTTTACACCAAAATTCCTTTGTCAAGTGGTGCGCTTTGAGAAGAGAGCTTCACTTGCATAGAAGTATTTTAATCTTTCAACAAATTTCCGTTGTGGAGCTTTCTCCTGAAGAGCTTCTCTAAAATTGCTTCCCAAGAGGTTGCCTACCCAAATTAATGGAGATTCAATTGTCAAAATGTTTTTACCCCTTTTGTCTTTTTAAAGGAAGACATGGATAAAAGCAGGACAAAGAGCAGAGATGTTCCACTTAACAGAAACTTTGAAACAAAGGGAATAGCAGAGAGAAAATTAACTGGAAAAAAATTGATGTTATGACATCATCAAAGCATGATTTCTGGATGCCTATGCTATAGATGATCCATTACCATAGTCTTCAACAGAGTGATATCCTCTGTAAATCTGCCTTCAAAACCATCATACATTGGCTCCTTCATTAACTTAACAAGAGCTGCTGTGGTATCTGCTGAATGTGTCAATTTCGTTGCTACAATTGTTTGACTGACTCTTCTGTGATTTCTAAATCTTTAGACTCAGTTACAGATTACACAAAAACGAAAAATAGTTCTAATCACCTGTGCTTGTCAAAACACACCCACGCATGCTAGCACATATGTCTTTTTGCATGAGAATAAGGTCTTGCAGACATGTGTGTATTGCTGGTTGCATATGAGAATATGAGAGTTCTAATTTATTTTTCTGATTTTTCTGTAACTTTTCCTTTAATGTCATTGCTCCCAACTTCCTGTCTTCTCAAACTGCTGGATTAGTGTTATCTTAATGGTTGATGATATACATTTTTTCTTCATTTCCATCCTCAAGAACATGATACACTGCCATATTGACTCTAACCTCATTTTATTTTTTATCACCAGAGTGTAGGTTTAAGTTCTTTGTCTGACATCGATGATCTGGCAAGTACATTTTCAAAGGTAGGCTTTCTCACATTTATCATCTTGCAAGCAATGAAGAATAAATATTGTTATTGTGTCAATTTTTATAGTTCTCATATTTTATACTTCTCTAAGATCAAATGATTCTTAGTTTCTTAATGTAAAAACTATTATTTTTATTTATTTATTCATTTATTTTATCCCATGCTAAATGTTTGTATTAGTCATTGCATTGGAATTGCAATCCATAAATTACTCTCTCTCATCCTCTCCCTATGGTACTTGACTGGGGTATGCAATCCATAAGTATTTGTTTTCCTCATGTTTACTACAGCTCTGACAACAAATGTTTGCCTATAAAAATTGTTCCAATGAAATGTGATTGACAAGAATGTTACTTACTTCCATAGAATGTTGATAAGACTATTGTGAAATTGCTTCAGACAATATAGCCCTGCATTAATGATTTCTGTGTTTTTTTAATCAAATATCCTTTACGTTAATAGATGGGATATTATTTTCATTTCTGTCAGAATTTGTTAATTCTTATTACTATTCTCTCCTTTTAGTTTCATGTCCTTCTAAATGTAATTTTAAGTTGTAAATTTCTTGGAGGCATTCTTAATTCATTGTTCTGTGATACAGTTGAACAGAGTTGTTACTGGACCAAGAAATCCAGGAGTTATTGGTGATAGGGGTTCTGGATCTTTTTCAAGAGAAAGTGAGTAATCTATTTCTCTGGCATCATACTATGGTAGACATTGGATGGTTTCCTTGACATTTTGATCTATAGACCGACCAGTTTTCTTTCTAAAATCTTTCTGTATTGCTCACAGCCTTGGCCATTGGCCATCTTTTGTATGTGAAATAATAAATTCATCTTATTGCTATGGCTGAAAATATCTACCAACTGGCGAGCTTTATGTATCTATGCATTTGCATGTATCTAGATTGTATTTGATTTTCTGCTGGCAGCTTTACATCCTTTGTTGCATGCACTAGTTTATCATAGGTTCTTGCTGATTGAACATTTGTGATGGTAATGATGCTATTTAGAATATTATTAGTGTTAAGAAAAAGCCTTATTAGGGTGTCTATAGATATGAGTCCTAATTCTCTTTTTAGCTTCATTGATTGGTTAGATTCTAAATAAGGACAGGTAATGTTTTTTTGTTTCTTTCCCTTTCCCTCTTGGGTGAGCCTTTAGGCCTCCGCTGTATACTTCCTGTATACTTGGGGGTGCTGTTTTGGCATCTCCTCTTTATATATATACTTTTTGATATTACCTATAAAAAAAAAGAAAAAAAGAAAAGAAAAAGCCTAACAAATTTCACTTACTAATGAAGCGTTTAGTTTCTCTATTTCCTGCATAGAAGCATAACTTTGTCGTACTCGAGGCCAAAAACAGTTAGTTGTTGATCTGAAAATATGAAAATTAATAATATTTTAACATACCTTTTTTCTGTTGTTCTGGGCTTTATAGTTCCTCTGTGGATTATTGGCCAGAAATTAGAGGGTGGGGTTCTTGTAATAAGGCCTGGTGCCAACAGGTATTGATGGTTGATCCAGTAGCAATTGGGGGACAGTTGAGATTTGTGCAAGCCTACATGTTTGATTCTGGCCATTGAGGCAAAGGTTCTTTCCTTGGTGGAGGGCTTGAAAAAGATGTCCTAGATGGTTGTTTGGAGTTAATAGTAGTGTAGGGATTATACTGTTGTCTTTTGTCATTTTGTGGGTCTCTATGAGGTGATGGTATTGGCGGAGGGACCAGTGGGTAGGGCCAGACTATTGACCAAAAAGCTAATAAGTTGGCTGAAAGGTTGCCTCCTCTCTAGTTGACTTTGGACTTCTCATTTGTGATGAGGCATGGTTTAAGGTTGCCTTCTGTTGTAACATTGAGTATTCTGTTGTTTATGGGAGTTTGTTTACTGTCTTGTGGAACATGGCTTGTTCCCCCCTTTTTTTGGTTCTTTTTGTTCTCTCCTTTTATTTTTCTTTTTTTTTTTTTTTTTTTGCTTTTGTTTTGTTTTTGGTTACCTCATGAACTTGAAATTCTTCATGTTAATGATTTAATTATGTCAAGTTTAAAAAATTTATTCTCTTATGAACATTTTCCTATGTTTTATGAGTTTAACAGATTACATTACTATTGCCTTATGTTTTAAGGCTCATGCCTTGCCTTGATAGAGCAGGGATGAAAGTCCCCCGAAAGTTTATTGAAGTATGATTTTACAATTCCATTTTGTTCCTCTGTGGGACTTTTTATTTATAAAATGCACACCAGTTAGGTGTGAATAATATGTGGGGATTCCAAATGAAGAACAAGCCAAGATCTCTCATGAAATCTCTGAAAGCTAGCCTCTCATGGAGGTTGAGGATCAAGCTAGCCTATTAATCTGCTCTGAATCTTTTTATTTTCTCATAGGTTCAATCCCCTCTGAATCTTCTTTGTGCTTGTTCAAAAGGTTTATCTGTTATTAGCCCTTCGAGCTCTCTAAGTTAGGGCACTTTCCCATCCTTGCTGTGCAGAGAAGGGATGAAAGTGTATCAAAGTATGATTCAATAGGGCCTTAGGTTTATGAAAAGTTTCTCCAAGAAGTGTTTGGAAAGATCGCTTGATTGAAATCTTCTGGCCCTAGGATGCTTATAGTGGTCGGTTGTTGTGCTTTCACCCAATCTGTATTAATGTGCAATAATTCATGTTTGCAAATAGAATGCCTCCTTTGCATGTAGTTTGAAATATGTGTTTGCCTTTCTTTAGTTAATTGTATATTTTGTAAATTTGTTGTCAAACCCATATGTCCAACATGTCTACCATGTGAATTTGATTTTATTAGTAACTTAAACTACCTTATTGGGTATTTATTGTGTCATTGAGCTATATTTTCCTACTTGGTTACTGTGAAAATGTAATTCATAGCATTACATAAATGCATTTATGGTTACCTCACATTGTTGGAACAGCTTCATATTACTTAAGTTTATTAATTACTTTTTTTTCTTAGTTATGAAGAAGTTCTAGTCCTTTACTCTGCTTCACCTACCATTTCCATAGTCCACTTCTTTAAAATCAGGATAGTGAATGGATCTTGTATCTTAGGAGATGAACAAAAGAATGTTTTTTCTTCAGCATTTTTTTGGTTATTGGTTTTGTTTTTGTTTTGTGGCAGGTAACATATTTTTTTATTGTCTTTATTGAGGCTCAAACCTGAGATCTCCCACATCCCCACCCCAACCCCATCCCCCTTGAGCTAGCTGTCTCCAGTAATTTTGAAGATGAAATTATTAGATTTTTGAAATAACAAATAATGGCTGCTTTTGCTAAACGTTTCAAGGGGCAGATTCAACAAATCTTCATCCAAAATTTACTGTTTCTCATTTAGTTTGTTCTATCTGCATGTGTGCACACACACACATGTGCAGGATGTTTACAAGGTGCATCCCAACAGATGTCAAAAAGGGAAAAAAGGGCTTCTGTTATGGAGACTAAAAGAGCAACATTAATCAATTACTTAAAAGGGTTAAGCTCTTAAAATGACTAGTTTCTTAGCTTCTGCCATGTGCTTGTATGTACTTTTACTTCATAACAGTTGGATTTTTGTGCCAATGTCATAGAACATGTAGAATTTGAAAATTGTATTTATTTATTATTATCAACTAAGTATTTCTAGTGAGCTTTTGAGTTTGCTTTGTCACCTGGTCTTAAACATTCTGTATGCCTCTGTTGTTCATTAAACTTTCAGTTAGGTGTTGTATGACAATAGAGATGTAACAAAATAAAATATTATCACTTCCTATATTTATGCCTAACATAAGTACTTAATTGAACATCTTTATCTCCATCACTAGGCTATCTACACCATTTCATTTTTTATTACTGATGATCGGATGTGAAGTCATTATATTGTAGTATTATATAAAGGCTAGTGCAAATGATTTTTGTATGGTTGATGGTGTCATTGTTACTTCTATAGATTTTTTTACATATAGTAGATTGATGACATATGGTTATTTTAACTTTCTCTAGTTTTACGATATTTCCAGATTTAGTAGGGTACTTTTAATAATGGCACTGAAGGTTTTGTATTAAGCTATATCATTTCTAGTTTGCTGATGCTATTATTTTCTTATCTAGAGTTGTTGGAGAGGAATGTCAAACTTATCCTCAGGGGGAAAGTTTGTTTTGGTACCATGATTTGAAAATAAATAGAAAATAGTAACTTATTTAAAATCAGTTATTTTTATATATTTGAAAATATGTAGAAATTTATGCACTCTAATATTGATTTGCAATATGTTTCCCAAAATGCTCTTTTCAGTTGGGTGGCAGCAACTGTTCAGGAGACTCTATGTGGACTCTCCCTCTCTATCCCATTCTCTCAACATAAAAAAGCCTTGTCTAGAAAATCTCTCACTTACCAATTTATTGTTTTGAAACGAGAGAATTCAACACCGGTTTTACAGAATAAAATTAGGAAAGGAAGGAGGCCTTCTTAAAACAATGGGTCCAACTATGAGATAGAGAACAAAGGCGAGTGAGAGGAGTTGGGATATTCTCTGGGGATTGAAGATTTTCTATTATTTTTTTTTGTTAGGTCATGAAACATGACAAATTCTTAAATTTAGAATTGGCAAAAATGTCATTCAATTTATATATATAGCATTAATTTTTTATTATTTAGAATTCCATTAGTATTTTGTTATAAATATTATTTTATGAATCGAATAAGTATATATTATGAAAATAAAAAATGTAAGTAAAATAAAATTCATAATGGTTTTATTTTTCAAAATTCAATTTTTTTTTCTAAATTAGAAATAATTAAATGCTATATAGTTAATCTAGGAAAAAATTTGATGTGTCGTGTTTTAGAAAAACGGTCAATGAGAATTTGTAACGAGTCATCACCTTGTAAGAAGATATAAGATGATATTGTTTTATACATAGGAAATAATCCTGGGTAGAGTAAAAGGAGGGTGGAGTTTCTTTGGAAGTTATCGTCACCAATAGAGGAAGTATATTTCGGGAAATATATTGGAAAGTAAAGTGAGAGAGTACATAAATTTCTAAATATTTCAGAATTTGTGAAGATAACTTTAATTTTATACAAGTGAGTTTCTATTTTTCGATTGTTTTCAAATCACTGCACTAAAACACAAGTTTCCCTATCCTCAAATATAGGGACTAGCTTAAGTTGAAATTTGACAATTTTATGTTGTATTAACATTAATCAGGTGATGCTGTGTAGGCTTGGTTCCCTTGTGGGTTATAGCACTAGCTGTTATCTTGTCTGGGTCTTCCTTTTGGGTGTGAATCCTAGGGCTACTAGTTTTAGGTATTTAATTCGAGAATGAATCTGTAGGAGGTGTGATAGGTGGAAGAAGGCTTTCTTGCCCATATTCTCATGTAGTACCTTTTTATTGCAGAAAACTAGTTGGTATTGCTGTGATTGAAAAAATCCTGATGTAAGTTCCCTTGGGAAGGTGTTGTAAGGGTAACAAAGAGCATCTTTAGGTTGGAGTCAAGTCTGCAATCCCAAATGTGAATGGGGTTTGGGCATTGGGTGGCCTATTTGAAGAATAGGGCTCCAATGGTAAGTGTATTTTCTGTTTTCTCGGGGGTTTGATCCATTGTCACGCAATATTGTTAAAAGTATATGTAGTTTGCTCTGAAACAGAAAACACTCTTAACATTGTGCTCAGTTGGAGGCTGTCCATTAATCTGTTTTTGGGAGGATGTCTGGTGGGCAATCAACCATTTACGCATTTGTTTTTAGTTTAGTTTCTATCTCATCTTGAGGGGTAAAATCTTCCTTATGCACTTGTTTTAGTCAATCTTATTCAGTTCATCTTTGGAATTTCCATGTCTCTGTGATGCGAGAAATCATGGATTTGAAAAGCTTCACCTCTTGCTCTCTTTGCAACATGTGTATTTACTCTCCTTGCACGGATGACAGGTCTTGGACTTTTGACTTTTTCAGACCGATTTTGTGCAAAATTGTTCCTTTGCACCTTGTCTTCGAGTAGTCCTCTGCAGGCCAATTTTCTTTGGAAGTCTGAAGTTTTGCTTAAAATCAAGGTTTTCACTTGAGCGTTGGCTAATTGGAAGATTGATGCCCAATGTGCTACAGATGAGATCTTATAAAGACATTACACTCTTTGTCTAGATAACAGAGAAACCACAAACCACTTGTTAATTGTTCTGTAGCTTCAGGATTATGGTAGAGATTATTCCAATTGGGCAATGTTTCTTGGACCTCTATGAAGTGTTGGGCACTATGTTATCAATGGTGTGCCTAGGTGCAAAGTGATGTGGAGGTGTTGCCAGCTCACCTCACCTGGAGCAGGTGCAGTGCCACCAGCCAAGGTGCTAAGGCTTGCCTTCGTTCTTTTTTTGTCTTTGCCCTGGGAAAAACAATGTAATTTTGCGCCATGCTCTTTTTTTTTCTTCCAAAATCATGAGAAATAGACATCGTTTTGCACATGCTTCATAAAAAGTAACCCAACTTCAAAAGTAGTTTTTTCTTTCAACCCAACAGGTGAGGGCAAAACTCAAAAACCATATAGGGAAAATGTCGGATACCTGACTCCATGGCTACACAGCTTTCATTGTTCCACACTGCCATTCATCCAGTCTTCAGTGGTTTTTAAGGTATTGATTTTTGTTTTTTAAAAATAATTTCATTTTTTTTAGGGAAACCTTTTCTTTCAAACAAATATTTTTTTAACTGTTTTAAAGAGGAAGAAGAGCATAACCTTTTCTTTTCATATTTTATTTTAAAAAGATAGAGAAAACTAATTTCAAAGAAGAGAACAGCTGATTTCTAGAACTAATTTAAACCTGATTTTTAAAAGTGAAGGTAGCCGATTTTTGAATCTAATTTTTTTTTTTTAACTGATCTATGTTAAAGATGATTTTTAGACTGATTTCTGAAGTTAATGAGAATTGAGAATTGATTTATGAGTATCCTTGGTGATCAGTGAGTAAATTTTTTAAATGCATGTCTAAATTTGCAATATTTTATAAAATTGCATATGCCCCTTACAGTGCTCCTTACTTGAACAAACACGAGTCTTGGGCCATGCCTTGCACCTTGTGCCTTTTTAAAAATAGGGTGGATGCCGATTATTGCCTTTTGGGGGTTTTTTTGAGCATCTGTAGGCAGAGAGTGCTTTGGCAGCGGGCTTTGCTTGTATATCTGCATTATTTGGTTTGAGAGAAACGCTAAGATTTTAGGGTAAATGCAGGCCTGTTGAGCACTGTTGAATATTGTTTGTTTCTATGCTTCCTTATGGGGGGGCCCATTACTGGGGTGTTCCTGAGTGTTCTGTTGGGCATGATTCTACTAAGTTGGGGAGCTGTGTGAATTAGGAGAGACTCTAGGTTGAGAGTTGTGGATTCCATTCCTGTAGGTTCTTTGAAACTTAATTTTGATGGACCCTGGTTCTATGGGCATTCAGAGTGCCATAAGAATGTCTTATGGCCATGTGGTTGGAGCATTCTTCTATTCAGCTGGTTTTGGATCAGTTATTTAGGCTGAACTACCTTTTATGGAAGCTTGATTGAGGTATTTGCTTGGAGCTACAGAAAATGGCAGTGAAAGGGGATTCAGTCGGTTTTCTCCTTTCAATATTTTAAGGGAAGAGGGGGCTCTGGAAACCAGTTGCTTCATTGCTCAAGTCCATAGGATTATTAATTTCTTGAGGCTTATAGGATGCTCCTTTTTCTGGAGGTCTAACTCAAATAAGAAGGCAGTAGATTGTCTGACAAAATGGGGAGGTTTATCAGCATATCCTTCTAAAGGGAATTTTTTTCTTCATAGGGTTTGGCACCTCCGTGCTAGTCTGTTAGCTGGAGTTTTTGGGTTGCCTTTTTTGAGTAAATATTTTGATTGTTTCTTCCTTTTTGTTTGTCTTGAAGGATAGGCCATGCTGCTTTACTTCATTTTTCCTTTTAATAAAATATCATGATCAATAAAAGTAACAATAGTAAATATTACTTATTGGAAAAAAAGAGAGATGGTTTCCCTTTTTGCTTTGAAACCTAGATCTGCAGACTAGGTGGCTGATAATTTGGCCCAAGAGGGTGCTAGATATCAAGAAATTTTTGTTAGGAACATCTGTCCTTGACTGCTTTGTGACAGTGGCTGTTTTGAAATTTGTTTTTATCTTTTTGTTGTATTTTTCTTCCTTTTTATGAAAGATATCTCATCATTATTTCTCTTTTTGTCAAATAAACCCCTGTTCCTTATTTTGGAAAAAATAGAAAAGAAGAAAATTAAGGAAGCATGCCATAATGAACCTGTTAATATTGTGATGATGATGGTGATGCCACTTACGAAAAGTTGAGTGTTGATTTGAATGTCCCATATCTATTGAGGATGACGAAGAAACCTACATGTTCAGTTGAAAATCTAAAAATCATGAAGTACTTGTTTGTTAAGGTTCTTTCCCATTTTATTTCATCTCTAAAATAGTTGTCAGTTAAAAGTAGCAATTCTTATGTGGTGCTTTATGAAAAATTATTCAATAGAATCATAGGCAAAAGCAACCAATCCCTATATGCCAAATAGTTATAGATCTATATATATTTGCATGAAGTAAGTTCAAATATTCTACATTTGCACAAATGAAGTCGAATTTCAGGTTTAACTGAAGTTAGGAGATTGGTTGGGATTGTGGTTTTGTTGGTTTCACTAGAACAATTGGTTGGTTTTTTTTTTTTTGGTTATTTATTTATTTATTTTTTAAATATGGCAATATATATTTCCTAATATTGAGAACTTAGATTCTTAGCATTTATATGCAATCATTAACCTATTTATCAAAGATAGATTATTATTATTTTTTTCCCAAAATTATATGTTGGTGTTTCTTAATATTTCTATATTTTGCCTTTCATCCTATATGCTTTGTAATTAAAAACTTCTCCTCCCAAGTCTTTCTATTGAACTACCAATTATCCTACAAACTTGAGCTTGCAGGGTTTGGGTTCATAATGTATATCATGCTCTCTAGCATCCTCCCTCACATGTAGCCTATTTTTTGGGCTTACACGTGGACTTAATAAATTGGGAAAATAAATTTATGGTGGTGAGGTTTGAACGCATGACGTCCCACCAAATGAGATTTTGATACCATGTTGAACTACCACTTTCCCTAAAAGTTTAAGCTTGTTGGATTTAAGTTCATAATGTATGTCGTGCTCTCCAACACTTTTTATTTTTTGGGTTGGCTTTATAATGGGGTCGTATGACCAAGATCTTACTCTCTCATTCTTTTTCCCCCCACTTTGTGGTGCGTAATTTGCAATTACGCCTCTTGGGTCGCAAGACAATGTGCTAAACCTAGTAATCTCTCTCTCTCTCTCTCTCTCTTTCTCTTGTTCTTGCAAAAATGGATGACAAAAATGGCGGAACACATTATGGGGCCATCAACTATATTTAGCAATTGTTTTGTACTTCTGGCATATGTTCTTTAACTACAGTTTTCTGGTTTCTCACTCAAATAAAAACTTTTTGGATAACTGAACTAGTACTGTTACCCCATTTATTTTTATACCTATGATATAATTCTGAGTACTTTTTAGGCAGAACTTGACAATGAAAAATGAAGAGTGGTTTAATTTTGTAGTTATGTAGTGTTAGAGATTTTGCACGTCCCATTTTGTTGTTTTATCATTTAGGAAGAAGCAGATTGACTCGACTAGTGATTGTAATTATTCTAGTAGAGTACACTTTCCTTTCATTCTTTGATAGTCAAGGAAGTACAATAACATTGAATAAAAAAGTCATGCAGAGATTTCCATTTTCAGTCTATAAAATGTCTGTGCACTCCAGTACTTTTTTGCCCCTTCCATGTTGTGCTAATTTTGATCATTGTTTCCCCAACTTGTGTGAGGTGTTATAAAATTAGTGGAACTTCATCATCTGCAAGTGCTTATTAATGGATTCTAGTTTCTTAATTTCTGTGCCTCAATTGATGCCAAGTTCTTTTTAGGTTCGTCTGCAGCTGATTGGGCACAAGACACAGATTTTCCGAACTGGTTGGATCAGCATATGTTTGATGCAGAATGTTCTCAGGAAGGCAAGAGGTGGTCATCACAGCCACATGCTTCTTCTGCTCATCTAGGTGAATCAAGGCCTTTGTACAGAACATCGTCATATCCTCAGCAGCCACAGCAGCCACATCACTTCTCGAGTGAACCAATTTTAGTGCCCAAATCATCTTTCACATCTTTCCCTCCGGGTGGCAGTTCTCAACAGGCTTCACCACGCCACCACCATTCACATCACCTGAATATTTCATCTCTTACTGTCGGACCTCAGTTGCACTTATCTGCGCCAAATCTATCTCCTTTATCTAACTCTAATATCCATTTGTCTGGCTTACCACATGGGTTGCATTACGGTGGAAATATACCTCAGTTCAACCCTCCTGGTCTATCTGTTAATAATAGGCCACTGAACCACTGGGTCAATCATGCTGGCTTAATTCATGGAGATCACCCTAGCCTCTTGAACAATATTCTGCAACAACAATTACCTCATCAAAATGGGATAATGCCCCAACAGTTAATGTCACAACAGCAGCTTCAACAGCAGAGGTTGCATCATTCAGTTCAACCATCCATGGCCCATTTTTCAGCACTGCGATCCCAACTGTATAATACCCATCCTTCACCTCAACATAAAGGAATGCCTGGATTGTCTGATATGAGAGATCAAAGACCCAAGTCAACACAAAGGAGTAAACAAAACATGCGCTTTTCTCACCAAGCCTCTGATTCTAGCAGCCAGAAAAGTGATAATGGTCTGGTGCAATTCAGGTCCAAGTATATGACAGCTGATGAGATAGAGAGTATTCTTAGAATGCAGCATGCTGCCACACATAGCAATGACCCCTACATAGATGATTATTACCACCAAGCACGTCTTGCTAAAAAATCTGCTGAATCAAGGTTGAAACACCATTTCTACCCGTCTCACCTTAAGGATCTTCCTACTCGAGGACGCAATAATACAGAACAGCATTCTCATCTCCCTGTAGATGCTCTTGGGAGGATTGCCTTCTCTTCCATCCGTAGGCCTCGCCCCCTCCTTGAAGTAGACTCTCCTTCCTCTGGCTCTAATGATGGCAGCACTGAACAGAATGTCACTGTAAAGCCACTGGAACAGGAACCAATGCTTGCAGCTAGGATAGCTATTGAGGATGGCCTTTGTCTTCTCCTTGACGTAGATGATATTGATCGGGTTTTACAATTTAGTCCCCCCCAAGATGGAGGGATTCAGCTGAGGCGGAAGCGGCAGATGCTGTTGGAAGGGTTAGCAGCTTCACTTCAGCTTGTTGACCCGCTTGGGAAAAGTGGCCATGCAGTTGGGTTGGCTCCCAATGATGACCTTGTTTTCCTGCGTTTGGTCTCTCTTCCCAAGGGCCGAAAGCTCCTTTTCAGGTACATTCAGCTACTTTTCCCAGGTGGTGAGCTTGCCAGAATTGTCTGCATGGCTATTTTCCGTCATTTGAGGTTTTTATTTGGCGGCCTTCCCTCTGATAAGGGGGCGGCAGAGACAACAATAGATCTCGCAAAGACAGTTTCCACTTGTGTTAATGGCATGGATCTTCGTGCTTTGAGTGCTTGTCTGGTTGCAGTTGTTTGTTCTTCAGAGCAGCCACCCCTCCGCCCTCTTGGAAGCCCTGCTGGAGATGGGGCCTCTATTATCTTAAAATCTGTTCTTGAAAGGGCAACCGAACTCCTAACTGATCCTCATGTTGCTGGCAAATGTAGCATGCCCAACCGTGCTCTTTGGCAGGCTTCTTTTGATGAATTCTTTAGTCTTCTTACCAAGTATTGCCTGAGTAAATATGAGACTATCATACAGTCAATATTTTCACAAACCCAGCCTGGCACAGAAATAATTAGTTCAGAGTCCACAAGAGCAATAAGCCGGGAAATGCCTGTGGAGCTTCTACGTGCAAGTCTTCCTCACACTGATGAGCACCAGCGGAAGCTTTTACTAGATTTTGCTCAGCGATCCATGCCCATCACAGGATTCAATACCCGAGGGAGCAGTGGCCAGGTAACTTCTGAATCAGTGAGGGGTTAATAGAAGAGGAAATAAAGAAATATGATGTGAAAGGCATCTCAGAAACATCCATATGCTGTAGTGGATTAGTTGTGTGTCATCCCTTCACAAAGGCAATATATACACACACATATATATGCTTAGGAATGAAATGTGGCCACACTGGCTTCAGCCTCATTTGTTTTCCTGTCTTTTTTGTTCCTTTTTAAAAGTGTTGGATACGTTATGTGATGTTCATCTTGTTAAACTTAGTCATATATGCATTAATGTGTACTATCGTCAAGGGGAGTTTGTGACTGGAAGTGTTTTTTCTTCTGGGGAGCTTAATTTTGGTGCTCTGTGTTGAAACTCCGGCCAAAACTGGGAAGTATAGGGAAAGAGAATGTACAGAGGGTGGTCCTACCAAAACCTTCGAACCCCGTTCTTCCTCCTTATGGACCTAGAAAGAAGTTTGTGGTCGTCTCAAGATGGGGGAAGTATCAATTATGTATTTTGTTAGCATGATATAGTAGTAGTCTAGGGTTTTTTATTTCCCTTCTTGTATTACTTTGATGAGAAAATCTTGTAATAATTGAAGTTGTTGTAGTTATATTTGACAAAGTTCTGGATTTGATGTTATGCATGATTCAACTTTCTTAGGTTTTTCGATACCAATGTTGCTTGTAAGGTTAAGTTTTTTATTCTAGTTTTTATCTAAATTTGCATGAAGTATGAGGTGTTTTCAGGTGTTTTTTGGTCTAGTGCTTTAAGAAATAACTGGAGACAGTGAATAGGTCAAGGTCTAGAATTTTCAGATTGTGAATTAGTCCATAACAACACATTTATGGAGACTAGGCGGAGAAAACTGTTTTTCATATTTGAGTCGATATTTAAATCATGTATCTTTGTCACTTGTAGTGATTTATCATTCAATGAATGACTGAAAAATGATCCATTGTTGATATTAATCCGATTAGAATGTTTAAATTTAGATATTTGTACCCTGTTGAATCAAGTAACCATGGCATATATGTTTGGAATAGCTTCATGTCATGCAAGCACAAATGCTTAGAAAAAGTCCAAGTCCGTGATGGCAGGTCAACTTTCTCAGAAGCCAAACAAACCACAGCTCAAAGTAAGTCAATCTTAAGGAAGCTAAACGTTGAAGATACAACAAAGGGGTAGAACTGAAATGTTACACCCAAACAGACATGGAACTTTTCTCTGTTTTTGCATACCTAACAAAATGTTGCAACTGGCTTCATTCCCTACAAGAACTAGCAGACTTTCAGAACAACCGGAAAAGTATGCACGCCCGGCCCGGTTTCTGCTACGTCAGGCTCTATATCATCAAGAATGCAGAGACATTCGGGTACCATAGCCATTTCTGTGAGATTTTTGCCACCTCCACGCGGTCTGCAAGCTCTCTTGGAGATTAGTGTATTGGGCTGTCCAGTTGAGCTCCCGGAGAATCTTGGAAGGATCACTGTACACTTCTGCATAGTCACCGGGTCGCCGGTCAAGGTATTCGACCTTTATGTCCACCCCTGTTGCCTTCTTGCATGCTTCGACGAACTCCTTCACTGATCTACCTGTCATTAAGAACCCAACAATTTTGAGGAAAAAACCTAGAGGACTTATAGGGTCATTGTTTTCAAAATGCAATCTTTGACAATAGTTCTTAAAAATGGTTCTTAATCGGTTTCGGGAACAAAATTATGTTTGAAAACTTAAATACGAAACATAGTTTCATCACTTCTTCTCCATGATGGTACAGTAAACTTCATTATAATACAAAAATTTCTAAAGAAATCTTTATGTTTTCAATTATTGCTCGAGATGTTAAAAAGAAAAAACAATTGAAAATATATTAAGATTATGTTTGGTTTTCAAAACAATTGAGGGAAAGTGCATAGGAAAGAGGAAAAGCATAAGAACAAAACATGAGAAAAAAAAAAAATTTAAATTTCAAAAATTATTTTTAAATATTATTTCAAACTCTTTTAATTTGTTTGAAATTATTTTTAAATATTATTTCAAACTCTTTTAATTTGTTTTTCATCTTCTATGTAAAAATTAAATAATTTTAAAATACATAAATTTGTAACTAATTTTAATTATATTTAATTTTCTTTATTTTTTTCATATTGAAGTCAAACAAGAGAAAAAGAATCTATTTAACAATTGTTTTCGAAAATAGTTTTCTATTGTTCATAACAAAAAAAACCAAAAAAACATGTTTGATAACCAAAAACTGTTTTCTGTTTTTTATTCTTAAGAATAGAAAATATGGTGTTTTTAAATATCTTTTAGTTGTTTTCTACTTTTTTTCACTTATCTTCATGGTTGTTTTAAAAAACAATTATATAATCATATAAAATGATTAAAAAATAAAACATTAGACATAAGAATTATTTTTAAAGCATATTTAAAACTATTAAAAACAGGTTAAAATTCTTTTAAGTTTCCAAATAGACTTTTGTTCTATAAAACATCATATAACAATTTTCAAAAACTGCTTTCAAAAATTGTTTTTCAGAACTATTTTCGAAAATAGTTACCAAATATACCTTAATTTTTTTTAACATTTTTTTTCTTTTCCTAACATTTTATAGGAATCAAACATATCCATAACATTTTTTTCTTCTTTTCTTAGTATTCTTTGGGAACTTAGTATAACCTACATTTGTTCTGAAAAATAATTTGTTTCCATCAAAAGTTTGAATAGTTTTCTTGAACAGATTAGTAACCTTCAAATTAAGAAAACAGCAGTATTCATCACCTTTTCCTGTTCCAACATTGTAGATGCCAACTTTCTTAGGTTTTGCATGGGCAAGAGCTTTTACATGAGCATCAACCAAGTCAGTGACATCGATATAGTCCCGGACACAAGTGCCATCTGCTGTTTTGTAGTCTGTTCCTTTAACCTACAAAACAACAACACACAAACAGGAAAGCTAAGCTTCATCACCAGGGAAAACAAATGGAAAGAAACAAATCAAAAGGGTACCTTTAGCCCAGGAATAATCCCAAGAGCTGCATCAAAACAAGCACCAGATATACGACCATGCTCACGCAGTTCAGGCCGTGGAGCTTCTCCTAGTCTGCCCTCTGGATCCGACCCAATCACATTGAAATACCTGAAATTTTAGATCCACAACACAAGTCTGTAACATTTATAAGCCTCATGTTTCAGGGAAGCTGGAATTTGGGAATGAAGTTCCTCAGTTTTTGACGAAAAAACCACTCTTTCCATCAAAAATCTCAACTGGGATAAATGAAATTGAAGATACGTAACAAGACTCACTACCAAAAGATCAATGAGGGGTTGTGAGGATCCAGTTTTGAGAAAGAAATCAAATAGAAATGTCAAATTGTCATGAAGGGCTTTTCTTTCACAGAAGTGTGGTGCTAAAGAATATTGGTCTCTTTTTCACAAAATGTCAAATTGTTTTCAAAGCATTCTCCATGTTTTTAATTGTTGCTCAGATTGCTCAATAAAAGATAATAGCAAACATTTCAAATTTGTTCAAAAAAACAATCTATTTTCAACCAAAAAATAAAAAAAACATCAATAAACTATTTTTTATTAAAAGTTTGTTAAACACGTTTTCTAAACACCAACCTTAAGACCATAACAGCCATGTCGGAATTCTTTGAGAAGTCGATGATCATATCTTCTGCCATCTTCTTAGCTTTTCCATACGGGTTGATTGGGACCTGCATTTATAAATAGTAGAAAAGAAAAAGATAAATTAAAATGTATGTTATTGAGCTTGGGAATTATGATCAAAACTTACTCTATCATAAGCCAGATACTTCAGAGATCATTTTTAAAACATTTTTCAAGTACAGAAGTTGAGTATTGTCCCTTAATTTGTGAATTAGGCAAAGATTCATTAGTATAGAATAGCAAGCAGAACATAAATTTTATCATAAAAGTGAAATACTTATCAAATAAAAAATTGAGAGCAATTAAAAAGATGCAAGGTTTTTTATCAGCTTGGCTAGTCAAGCATGGTCTAGTTTATAGATCTTTGGGCTTCAATCATCAAGGAAGAGAGACTTTATGAATAAAGCCCAAGGATTGGCACTACACTCCCAATGTGTCTATGATGTCGCACCAGGAGAACTGTTAGCTAATGTGTCTCCATCCTTTGAGAATAAAGCATGTGTTTATGTCTTTGAACTGTTCATGTAATTCCCCCCAAAAAGGAAAAAAAAAAAAAAATCATTCCGAAAACATTATTTTGCACATTTTAGATATACAAAATTTTAGGTTCTGCTATTATCAAAACTATTATGGAACTCATGTTTATGTAATATCAACATGTATCAAAGATGTCAAGTTCAAACCAATGGTACGAGCATTCCTTGATTTTCCTTCAGTTATCTATTTGTGAATAAACAACAAAATATAGTATTTTCAACTCTCACTTGAGGGGTTCCTTCAGTAATCGGCATCTTTTTAGGCTCGCCGTATGTTGCACAAGTACTGGAATAGATCAATGTCTTTACACCATGTGCTGCCATTGCCTTTAATACCATCAATGTATTGGAAGTAATATTATGATAGTACCTTCAACACGAAAAATATTTAATATTAATGCAAAACCACAACACTACAAAAGATATAATTGAGGATATACCCTAAAATTCATAAATCTTAAAAGAAAACTTCGGGAAAAATTTACATGATTTGATATGCACACATAATGTTGAATCCATAGCCTGTAACCCATAGTTATTAAAGGCATGCTTATAGTGTGCCAAAGCCCAAGGTGCAACTACTCCTTAACTATAGCACCTCAATTGCCAATGCCGATGCCTTGTTCGGGAGGCATCCCTCTTCTTTTATCTTTTTCTTCTTTAAAACTTCTATTCTTGATATTTTTGTCAAATGATTCTTTTAAATGCTTGCAATATTGAATTTTTTTTTCTTGATTAAATTTTAAATCATATATTATAAAGTGATATGCACCCTGAGTTGACTTTCATTTCATTGAAGCATGTGCCTTGTGCCTTTAAACCTATGCTATAACTGCATACATAGTGCAGTGGATGCCAGGAATTTATTAATACAGCATGGCTTAGACGAGTCCCTCTCCAAACAGAGTTTAAGACTGACATTAAACTAATGAAACATATGTTAAAATTACATTTTCTTAGGTGGTACCACAAAATAATATACTAAGCATTACAACAATAAGTTCATGAAAATATAAATTTCAGTTGGAAGATGCAGCTCGGATGGAAAACACAAATTGTTTTCAAATCTAGCTACCAATCTTCCAAAATTATGTGATTTTGTTTTACTTTCCTTAATAATTTTCCCTTTTAAGGTTATGACATCGAGTTTGATAAACAAAGAAAACAAGACCTTCCCATTTCCATATGGCTATAAATTAACAACTTGAAGCTAGTTTATGAAGAAAGAATACCTAAGAGGATCCATTGTACTCTCACCAACATAAGCAACAGCTGCAAAATGCATCACAGCATCAAACTCGTTTTCAGAAAATATTTTGTTAACCTGAGGTACAAATTAAGGAAATAATTTTAAACATGTACAAGTCTAATTTTATGTGTATGTATATGCGTGCATGTTATGGTTGATGTGATTAGGATACAGCTTTTGCATCCCCAAGGTCAGCATAAATGAACTGTAGTTGTGCAGGGTCCGGAAATAGCTGTTGGAGAACCTTTACAGCACCTAGGTTTCCCCGAGAAAGATTGTCCTGCCACGAGTGTTGAGAAAATTAGTTGAGCGCAATGATCAATTTTGAGATTGGACTAAAGAACAGAAGAAAAACTTCCAAAATTTTCTAAAATGGGAGATATATACCACTATAGTTACACGGTGTGAATCCTTCAAAAGCCGAAGGGCAGCATGAGAACCTATGTAGCCAGCACCTCCAGTTACTAAGACGTGTGTTACGCCGGGCTGACGGTGGGAGAACTGGGAATAAAAAAAAGTGAAATATTAGCTTACAAATGATGCCATTAAACCTATACTGCAAAAATATCAATGTTGTGATTTGCAGGCACCACTAGAATGAGATGGATCTCGCCATAAGAAACAAGAATATGTTGTAGTTTCCTGATTAATTTAGATGGAATTTTGATTGTCGACAACCGATAAAAATGAATGTAGAATGCAGAAACAGGGCATTTAGAATTGATTGATGAAAAAGAATGAAAATAATTGTTGCAGAGTAAAGGAGGCTGTATTGGCAGAAAACATTATAAAAATTTGAAAGAAACTATTTCAGCATGATGAACAGACTCATTTTAAATTCTACGAAAAGATTTGGGATCATTGAAAATTTGTTGGAAAAGAAAATGGAATTATTCCATTTTTAATGCAAAGTCCTAATTATGCTGCCAGGGGAACAGAAAACTTGAATAAGAAATAATGGAAAGCTGAGAGAACATATATGCTATCAAGTTACGTGTTGAAATCTAGTCCTTCCCGAAATGTTTCACCAAAAAGAATGTAATTTTTCTTTGCAATATGTTATACATGGTTTTCCAAAATTAAGAAAATTTAACAAAGTTGTAACCTGATTGGAAGAAAAAGATAAAGATCTAGATTATTCTTTTGGCTTAAGAGTGCAGGATCCTCAAGAATTCAAGAGCTTAAAACATTTTTATGAACCTCTTCTTGAATTATAAAAAAGAATATATGCTAGTAGATGAATTTATAACCGAATATAGCACTATAGTAACACATGACATGTTTAATTAGTACAGATTATGCTGAATAACTAGGCATTGATGATGTCAAACTAGTTTACATAATGAATCAGAAAAATACCGGGCTGGGGCTGCTAAAGTTTGGTGACCGCTTGAGAATGATAATACAGAGAGTAATGAGGGAAATAGCCATAAGAACTTTTCCCGTAACATTGCTCTTACGTCTTGAGTCAGCAAGATCCATGGCTGCGAGTTTAGAGACAAATACCATAACAAACTTCATAAAGAGACGTTAAAAAATCTAAGTTTTTTGTGTACAAGACAATATATAATCTATTAATTAATGGTAATTAAACCATACTTGTTTTGGTTCAAAGGAAAGCATAAGAAAAGAGAGAAGAGTTCCATTCTTCCTACATCAAAGTGAATGTGTTTCTTCCTATGAATCCACCTTGAAACTACAAAATTTCTGTGTTAAATCATAAGCTCCATGAAAAGAAGGCCCACCTTCAAGTGAGAAAGATCGGTTTGGTTTTGAATGAGCTCGGTTCCTACTGTAATTTAGCATGTGAAATGTCTCCTACACCATAAAATAAATAAAACCCCCCTATCCTTTGTGCAATAGGTAAAACCTGCATTGACAAAACAAACCAAAGATCAGCTGTAGATAAATATCTAAAAGCCATTAAAGTTGAATCCCCCTGTTCTATTCTTTAGTCCAGAGAGGAAGTAAAGAAGTGATTGGTAGAGAAATATTTAGACAATTTCCCTTTTTCAACTTTTCCCTCCTCACATGTTTCCCATTTCTCTCAAACCAAACACATATCAAGGAGAAGATCAAAATGGGTGAAAAAGATGAACGTAATAAAAAAAGTTCATAATTGGTCTCTATGGAATATAGAATTTTTGGTACACAGCTCACAGGCCAGAAATTTCAATTTCCATTAGAGGAAGAGACCCATTATACAAGACTGATATTAAACAAGAAAGGCAACAATAATCCGGAAATTTTCAAGTTTTTCAGAATCCAGATGACAGCTTAAGAAAATTCAAATTTCAACATTGGAGGAAAGCCTCATTCTACAAAATCACAAATTTTATTATAAGATTCTGCCGATGATAAATATACTTAATTAGAACTTTAGAGGAACAACCAACAAAAATTTCAACCTTAACACTTCATAAGAGTTGGAGAGAGTTAGAAACCAAAAAGTCAACAGGCTTTTCAATATTTAAAGAACCCAAGCAGGCTTAATTTTGCTGGCTTGAATTGGTAAACAGGAGCAGAACCTTGATCAGATAAAAAAAACAAATTTTAAGTACCTAACGAGAAATAGAGGAACCACCAACAAAAATCACAAACTTGAAACTTCACAAGAGTTAGAAAGGGTTATGAACAGGGAAGAAAACAGACTTTTTTCGGGATTTAAAGAACCCGAAACAGAGAATTAAATTTGCAGGCTTGAATTGATGGAGAGGACCTGAAGCAACATCAGCGTTCAAAGTTCTAAGGCACCATTAATAGAAGGAACAGAGAAACATAGAGAACCCAATTTATAACCCAATTTAAAGAAGAAATGAATGCTAAAATTTAAAGTTTTCTGCATTGCAATCAGAGAATATTGGCCCACATGAGTATGAAAACAATGATGAAATCCACAAAATAAGAGAGAACAAATCTTAATTTCCACAACAAATATAAAATTAACAATCAACATACAAAAAAAACCCAATAATCCAAAGTCCCCAAGTTCATATTGCCACAAACTAAGAAACACCTCGATAACAAAAAGAGGCCAAGTCTCATATCAACAGATACAAAAAAGAAACCTTCATGAAATTTTCAGGAGAGACTCACATGCAAAAGCAAAACCCAGAAAGGATATGATCAAAAGTGAAGAAACATATAGAGATTCAGGGAAGAGAGAAACGAACCATGACAGAGAGAGGTGGAGAGAGAGAGCGAGATAATTGAATGCGTAAACGAATTTGAATTGAAGAAAAGTCCACAGAGAAGAAACTTGAATGTTAAAAAGTCTGAGAAGACAGAAAGTTTTAAATATAATAATTGAATATAAAGCATTTACAAGGCAGAAACATCTAAGATAAACAACCAATGAGAGAGAGATGGACCAAGTCCAAGTCTTCTGGGAGCTTTTGTATTGAGAGGGAAAGGTCGGGCTTTTTCCTAAAAAACTATCTGTTCTGGTTTGGTTTTTTTTTTTTTTTTTAATTTGTTTAATTTCAGAATTTAAGTTTTATATTTTTAATGATAAAATGTAAATTAATTTCAAAATTTATGTAATCGTACCAAAAAAAAAATGTTTTAACAACAACAAAAAAGTTATAATTTTAAATTCTTATTATTATATGATAAAGTCACAATTTTTGTAAGGTTGTAATTTCTACCTTGAATAAACCCAATTAGAATATAATCCCATGTTAAATTAAATTAATGCCAATTTGAATCAAATTTGCATTGCATTTGGGTTGGGGGTTGAGGCAACTTGAGCTTAACCCAATTTTGATTATAAATTTATATAAAATTTAAATTATATATTAATTTTAATTTTTTATTCTTTTTTATTATGATATTTTAAAATATTTTGAAACTTTTAATTTTTTAATGAAAAAATATAAAATAATTCTAAAATTATGTTCTTGTAAAATAAGTTTCTTTTTAATAAGTACATATTTTTTATAGCATTTTGAGCAATATTTTTACACAGGTTTTATAATTTGCCTTTTTTACTATAAGTTTTATTATTTTAAATAATATTAAATGAGTAAAAATTTTGGGAAGGGAGGAGATTTTTTTTAATGTTTACCAAGAAAAAAAAAATTAAATCACTTGAAATCTTCCTAAATTTGCTAACTTTTTCATTTTTTTTCAAATAAAAATGTTATTAAATCACAAGAAATCTTATTTGATTTTTTTTCTTGATGCATAATATAGAGCATTTCAATAAAAGCAGACCACATAAAAGGATTTTATTGGAAGAGCTCCCTTATTATCTTTCCTAAAATACTTTTAAAAGTTTTTAATTTGGTAAAAAAAACTTCAATGTTACCAAATCCTTAAATAAAGATTGACACATCCAATCCAATTAATAAAAATCCACAACAAGTCTCTTATTTTGTGATTTTTTAAGTACTTTTTATTTTTGGGATACTTATTTTTCTTTTTTTATGTTTTTTATTTTTTATTTTATAAAAGAATGTGTTAGATGATGCTATATTATTGAGATGATTGACTGTGTATTACAATGATATTCCAAGGATAGCTTGAGTGGAGGACAACTTGAGCTAATCCAAAGCTTTTGTTATTTTCTAAATTCTCAACTTTTTAGCTCCATCCCCTTGAAATTAACATTGAAAATGCAAAAAATAAATAAATTATTTCTATCTCCTTCTTGAACTCATTTTCAGTCACTTTCTTGGAATCGACACTAAAATACTCATTGGGAACTACAAATTGAAAGTCTTTGCACTTGGGCTTAACAACAACAATAATAGGACACTAAGTTACAAACATTTTTGGTGTCTTTGTTGAGGAAATTGTTGTAGCTTGAGTATTTCTACTACATGTTTTGCTACAAAACCCTACAACACAAGTGTGTCCAAAAGAACTCTGGGCAAACCCCTTCGAAGTTTAAGTCAAAATTAGAGTTTTTGTATATGACTAATTTGAGACCAAGGTTTAGGATAATCCCCTTTATAGGATCCAATGTTTATTTTTATAGGCTTATGACTATGAGTGTTACATGGGCCTTTAAATTCCCCACCTTAAATGTGTAATGACTAGCCTTTTAAGATGTAACAACCGCTCATTAATATCACTATTAATGACCATGAGCATTAACTGCGTGATGTTTTTCCCCATTTTTGAACTTTTGGTTGGCCTTCATTTACCTAGGCACTAGTGTATGGGCTGAACAAAGATGTCCAAGTGTTGAGAGTATCATCCTATTGCTTCTCTTTGGAAACTTCTAGTTGTACTTAGGCACACTTTCCTCGGGCTCTTCATGCAGTACCCACATGAATGACACCAACCAATTCAAGAACCATTTTGTGGGAGTTTTGAGCAATTGTTATTTTTTGTTCTAGCCATGGTGGACTCTTTCCATACAACTCTATTTGTAGCTTTTGTCCTCGATTTCATTTTTTTCAACACCTTTTATTTTTATGTTACAATGCCTTGTTGGGATTGAGCCCCTAAAAGTAAGACATAATGCAACAAAGTTAGACTTAACTGTCCATTTGTTATCCTTTTGGTGTATTGACATTGATTTGAACATTCAACCCATGTCTCTTACATTGTACATGATTGAGTGCATTTGGAGTTCCATAAAAAATACAAGTCATAGGTTTTTTGTGAGTAGATAAGTTATCCACAATCGATTCATGGATTTATGCAGTCTAGTAGAGATTGTAGTGACTACCTCATAATTGGAGGGATAGCTTGTCTTAGTTGTCAGGATGAGTTTCTCATGGTGAGTGCACTAGTGTATGCGATACACATTGGACAAAATTTACAGTGAATCATAACACAAGGCTATCAATTGTTATGATTCACCAAGCAACTACACTATATGAACTCTCAACCTTGAAAGGATATTGAGTCTATACCAAAAACAATAAGAGGCTTTGACTTATGGGTGAAACCTTAAAATGGTCATATACCCTATGGATTAGATCACTATTGATGGAGGTCGGTGACAACATGTATTCTCAATAGAGGCACTATGATATCTCATGGGATTGAGACAATGTGTCCCATTGGGTGATCCAAAGGACACATGATTATGAAATCTGTGGACATAGTAATTCCTTTAATGGAATTTAACATATGCTCCTTGGAACTAGAGTATGTCAGTTGATCACATGATAAGTGGGATCTGTAATTCAAGGATTTGACAAGTAATCTTGATAGGTGATATCACTACCATATTAAATTATGAACGCCAGTTCATAAGGAGTTTGCATGCAATGAATAGTATGTCAGAGAACCGAGTTTCGTCTCATTGTTATTTACATAGGGTACTAGATTACAATCATTTTATTCCATTGGAATAGATTTAGAAATGTCTAGGGATAGATGCATGCATCCTACGAGATCCAAGGCATGGGAATGGAGTGATCTAGGGTTCCCAACATGCCTTTTATTTGGAAAGTTGGGTTTTTAACTTTCTTTAGCTAAAATGAATTTTGACCACTTCCTAGGTTACTTTTGTTCATGTTGGAAATTTTTTATTATAGATCAATTGATAAATTTTAGGGAATTTGAGCTTAAAAATTTTAACCAATGTTATAGAAAGTATGAGGATTTATTTTGTGCTAATGCACTCTTAGGTTATTAGCATGTTGTTTCACTCTTCTATGAGGTTTATCATATGAAACACACTAACATTTAAAATTGAATTGAAAAGGCCAACTTTGTTAGGAATCCCATATTACACTGTTCCTTGGCCTTGGATCATGTAAGGTGCATGCATACTATTTCTAGGCTATCTAGATTTAAGCATAACGAAAACATGACTTTTAAAACCATTATAGAATATACATCTAGAGAGTAGAAAAATAATAGTTGTGATTTGAACGTTCTTAGATCAAAATCCAATCTAAAGAAGATGTCGAATATGTAGTAGTCGTTGTAGATCTCATCTACCCAACAATCTTCCACCCAATCTCTTACTTCACGAAATTTGGCACAAGAGAAGAGTGGGCTTCTCTCTCTCTCTCGTGAGGGTGGCTAGGATTTCTATTTCTCTAGATGATAGAAAAAGTTTGAAGCCCTAACCTAATGGGTGTTTATAGGCTTCCCTATGAGTTTAAGTAACTTGAGCCCAACTTGGCCTTAGGTCACCTAATCCAACCCGCTTAGGTCTTAATTAATTAATTAGTCATACTGAGCTTCAATTAATTAATTAACCTAATCTAGAAAGTTCATTCATAAGATCTAGTGCAACCTTATATTTTTACCAAAACACCCTTATACATACTTATGAACTACAAACCCAAAATCCCTTAAATAAACATGTCATCATGAGTTTGAGTAGGGACCACTGGGATCTATACGAAAATATTGGCTCATTCGAACTCCAATTTTGAAGTTGACTCAACTTTCCACTA
This sequence comes from Vitis vinifera, assembly GCF_030704535.1. Classification (NCBI taxonomy): domain Eukaryota; kingdom Viridiplantae; phylum Streptophyta; class Magnoliopsida; order Vitales; family Vitaceae; genus Vitis; species Vitis vinifera. The sequence continues at coordinate 18,326,966 of NC_081807.1, read as the reverse complement.
AAGAGAGTCAATTACACTCTAGTATTCTATGATATTATAATGAGCAAAGCTTGGTTCATAAGCTACCATCCATTGCATGTTGACCTCTCATGAGCTAGTGTCTGTAATATAACGAGGTAATGTTATCAACCTCTTAAGATTACCTTTCCAATCATTGAGTTACAAATCCTCCTATTATGTGATCAATGTTAGGATAGACCCTTTAAAAGCATGACATGATGTAGCAAATTTGGAATTCATTATTTATTTAAGGACATTCTAGTTTCACTTTATGAGCATTCTTGCCTAGCATCTCTTATATTGTAAATGACTTGGGTGCATTAGGAGTTACACGAAAGATCTAAGTCATAGGATCCTTGTAAGTAGATGACTTGTTCATAGTCGATTCGTGGGTGTAGGCAACCATTAGATTAGAGGTTGTAGTTCACCACTTCCTAATTAAAGAGATGATTGGTCTTGGTTATTGGGATGGGTTTCTCATGGTAAGTGTATTAGTGTGTATGGTTACATGATATTGGATAAGACATACTGTGAGTCATGACTTAACAATATCAAGTAGTCGTGACATCACCAAGTTTCTTTATTATGTTATTTCTCAACCTTGAGAGAATATTGAACTTGTGTTAAAGTTAGCAATGACTTTGACTTATGGGTGAGATTGTAAGCTAATCATATATTCACTACGGATTGGGTTACTATTGAAAGAAAATAGTAGCAATAGGTATTCTCAATAGAAGCACCATGATATCTCATGGGACTGAAACAAAGTGTCTTTTTGGGTGATCCTAAGGAGGTATATTCATGTAAGCTATGACCATAGTAGTTCCTTTAGTGGAACTTGACATTATACTCTCGGAAAACTAAGATATGTTAGTTGAACAAACAATAGGAGGATTTGTAACTCAAGGATAGTAGGGTAGTCTTGAAAAGCTAATAGCTTTCACCTTGTTAGACTATGAACACTAGTTCTTAGGGAGATTGAATGAAATGGATAGCATGTCACAGGCTCGAGAACATGATGTCTTATTGTTATTTGCATATGATATTGAAGTCCGGTTGATTTTCTATAGTGGGATGTTGAATCAACTTCAAAATTGAATTTTGAGGGAGCTAATACTCCTATGGGTCCCAATGGTCCCCGTTCAAGCTCATGTACCTTGTTGGCATGGTTTATGAGGGCCGGATTGGCTCTACGTTCATTTTTTGTGCATAAGGGTGTTTTGGTAATTATGTAGGATTGCACAGGGATAAGTGAAAAAGGTCTCTAGATTAGGCTAATAGATTAATTAGTAGGCTCTGTAAGGTTAATTAATCAACTAGGACTCATTTTAGGCTAATTAGGTGACCTAAGCCCTTAGTGGGCTCAACTCACTTAAGCCTAATGCGGAACCTTGTAAATATCTCTTTAGTGGTTAGGTTTTCCATAGTGTTGTCTTCCACCTCCAAAGAGAAAAAGAGTCATAGTCTTCACCCTCTTTTCTTCTCACTTGAAGTGTACTAAGATCAAAGAAGAGTCATTACATGGAAAATCTACGAGACTTTTGAGGACATTGACTTAATTCTTCAACACTTGGAATTTAAAGTTTGGGAACATCCAAACCTAAAGGTTAGTCTTTTTAACCCTAAAAATCAATCTTTTGAGATATTGGTACTGTTTTTGTTGCTTAGATCTAAGATGCCAACAATTGGTACAAGAGCATAATGTTATAAGCATGCATATATTTATTTAGGGTGTGTTAACCTCTTTTTTGTAGCTTTATTATTACACCATGGACAAAGGACACATGTATGTTTCTTTTTTATTGTTGTATGTATTGATTGAATGGAATAATTGTTTTCTTTTTTCATTTCTTCATAGATCCAATTATAAGCTCCATTAAAGGAGTTTAGGTTTTCAAGTTTTCTTATAAAATTTTGATCTTTTCATAGATTGAGATGTAAGCTACATTATAGGAGTATAAGATTTAATTTTATGATGTACAATTATGTTTTTTTATCATCTATGGAGGGCTAAAAGAGAAGAATTTCTCAATGATGTCAATAAAGATTTGATCTTTATTAGAGCATCGATCATCTATGAAGAATCAAGGAGTTTAATGGCTATGGAAAAGAACAAAATTTTCCTTTGACTAAAAAAAATAAAAATAAGAAGATTCTTGAAAGTTTTTTATTTTATCTATTTTAATTTTTATTTAAGATCTACGGTAGCACAATAATGTTCACTTTAACTCAAAATTGGAACAACCTCCTATAATTTTCTTGGGGTACAACACATATGGTTTTCAAGCTTAGGAAGTCAAGAATCCAACGCTTTAAACAGTTCTTAAATCAGAGTTAAAACAAGGGAGACATAGTCTTTTAAAGCAAGGTTGCACAAAGGGCATACTGTTATGGAATTGAATGAGTCAAATTTCTTTGGGTTGTTTGGGCTTAGTTTTGGGCCTCTTGAATGGTGATGCAATCTACTACTTCATGGACGTCTATATAGGAGCATTAGTTTGGCAAGTTTTGATGCCAAAAGTTGGTGCCAAGTTATGGTAAGTTGAAGACCAATGACATTCATGCACAATTGGTAAGTTGTGAAAATATCCTTTGGTCATGAGAACTCCTTTTGATTATTTTCTTATTATTCATATCAGTTATATTGCATGTGATGAGAAATATTTTCAAAGTTGCTAATTTTAGATTTTCTTATGGAAAGTAAATTTTCATGAGAAGGTTATTTTCAAATTAATGTTTTAATCAAAATTGGCATAGTGCTATTATTACGAAATTTTTTATATAGAAAGATTTTTTAAAATTATGGGAGAATCTAGTTTCCTTTTTAAAAAAATCCCTAGAAGATCCATTTTTCAAAGTTTCTAATTTTGAGATCTTCAAGGACTTGAATTTCTATATTAAATGAAGATTTTCTTATTTTAAAATATTTATAAAATTGGATATTCCTTATAAGTACAAGTATTCAAATATAGTGAACAAATAAAAGTTTTTGGAATTTCTTATGATAGATACTTTATTTTAAGAAGGTTACCAAAATTATTGAAAGTCCCTTTTGTAAATATGGATGAATATAAATAATATGAAACTTTTTGCAATTTAATGGATATAAATTTTCTTGAAAATTAGATTCTAAAGCATATTATTTACTTAATTTTGGAATAGTGTAGATTAAGAAAATAGAACTTGCGAAAATAAATTAGAGAGCGAAGTTTCATTTTCTAAATTATTCCAAAGGATTCTAAACTATTTTCTTCAAAATTATGTTGACAAGAATCTATATAGAATAAAAGTTTTCCTTTTGGATAAAGTTATCTCTAGTTTTTGGAATTTTTCTTATTACACTAATTCCTAATTTGGAGAGTAAATAGTTTTTGAAAAATTTCAAGAAGGATAATTTATCATTAAGAGAATTACTAAAAGTTTTATTTTTGGTAATTTGATGGAATAAATTATTATGAAAATTAGTTTTCATGTTAAAAAATATTTATTAAATTGGAAATGTGTAGGAATAAGGAGAAAAATATTATGAGGAATTTTGAATATGAGAGCTAAAGTTTGTTTCTATATTTATTCTTAAAATTTTAAAATATTTTTCAGAAACTTATTTTTTAGAATTCTTGAAGAATTAAATCTTTCCTAATTGCATAAAGTACTATCAAGTTTTCAAAATTTTATAAATTGGAAGTATTCTTATTACACTAGAGTTTCTAATTTGGAAAATAAGTATTATAAAAATTTTCATTAGAAATAGTTTATCATTGAAGGTTATTGCCAAAGGGATTAGTAATTTGATGAAGACAAATAAATTATTATTTTTTTGGATAAAATATTTATTAATTGAAATTTTATGAAGAATGAGAATATTAATGAAAGTAGATTTTAAAATTTGAGAGGGAACATTTTATCAAAATTCATTTTTTTTTTTGATAAAATACTCTCATAGAAATTTCAAATTTTCATAAAGACATTCTCGTATTGCACTAGGTTTCCAATTAAGAAATAAATATTTTTGAAAATTATTAAAGAAGATCATTTATTCATCAATATAATTACTACTGTTTTAAAAAACTCTTAACTATTTCAAAATATTAAGTGGGAGAAGGCCATAGGCAAGCCCATAGCCTTAAAGATCAAACCCATCTTGATTTTGGACCCATCAACATCAACATCCGAAAAATGGGGTGACCAAAGGAATCAAGAGATATGGACTATCCGAGTTGCACAAGACTATATATGTTTATAGTAGGAGTGGCCAATCCTAAAGATGGAACTCTTCACTTGGTAATGTTGATGTCAAGGATCTTGGTTACACACTTAACTTAGACATGAAGTAGTAGAATAATCTAAAGTGGTCCCACTTGCATGAACTAATGGTTAAATATAAAGGTATATTGATTAGTGTCTTAGGATAACTTTTAAAGTTTAAGGTAGGTTGATCAATTAGAGAGGGTTTCTACCCTAGTAATAAGAGTCATAACTTGCCTAAAGTAGGCTTGATTCTTACGATAGTAATATACCTTGCAAAAAGACATGTAGTTTGAGTGCACTACATTTTTGCTTAATTAATTACCAACATGCCTTGAATGCTTAGTTTATTTTATAAATGCATGAAATTATTTTATTTATTACATATATCATGCTATTAACCTGATCACCTCTTATCACTTGTTTAAATTGAATCTAGTCATAGAATGAAAAATGATCTAGATATAATATTAGTTGCATGGAAGCTAATTTAGGTAGAGCTAGCTATTCCTTATGAACTAACTTACTAGCTAGAAAGAAAGAGCAGTATATCAAAGGTGACATTAGAAGGATCAAAAGACCAAGTGTCTCATACTTAGGTCTTTGGATAATGTGTTACAATAGCAACACATATCGATTGTCATGGTCTATGATATTCTCGTTAAGGTTGCAAGGATTAGTTAGTGATGAGCTGCTGTCCCTAGCTCATCGCCACTCAAGAGCTTTAAAATTAGCCATACTCTTCATAGTAGGAACCTCTGAAGGCCCCATTGGAATCAGTCCACTGTAGGGTTCTTGAACTGAAATAGCATTGGGAACTACAGTAAGGATAGATGGTTTCTTTGTTGGAGAACCTCTATATGATGGTATAACTTACAATATGGGGCTTCAAAGACTAGCTATTGCCTTAAACTAAGTTCGGCTTAATTCATTCTCTTGTCAAAAGCTTAGTCAAATTTCTTTGCATACATGTTCTAAAAATGATGTTGAAGAGTCCATTCCTTTTGTGCTACTATTGTTGAGTGGCGATGATGGTTATAAGAATAACCCTATATCTGGAATTGGCCATAGAACTTGGTTCTAGGGAGTCAAGAGAAGTTGATATTCAAGTGTTGAGAGCAATGATTAAAATATCGCGATATTTCAGTGATATATCGTTGAAACATTGTGTTTCAGTGGATCTCAACATAATATATAGGAAAGAAATATCAACACCTCAATCTTTTGACAATTTATCAAGAATTTCACTGATTTTTCTCAATTTATTGGCAATTTGTCGATTTTTTGCTAATATTTTGATTGGTTAATGCGGGTCAACATTTTCAATTTTTCTGTTGTTGAGGGGAATCGAACACCAACCAAAACATTCACCAATCCACTAAAACAACCACTAGGACAAGCTTGCCCCTAGTTATATACTTGGCACTAAATATATATACTAAAACTCATTATATAAACAAAATATTAAAAGAATGTTTTAAAGAACAAATTAATTATAACTATTTCATAATTAAATGAAAAATTTTCATTTAATTAATTACCAAAATATAAAATTTATCGTGATAGTTTTCTTCATAGTGTTTTTCATGTCATTAATATATTAATTAAATATTAAAAATTATACATACATAATTATTTATTTTATTTCATTTAATGCAATTGAATTATTTGGATTATAAATTTAATTTAATATTAAATATATTTTTTAATTAAACATATTATAATCAAATATCACAATATTATGTCGAATAATATTTAATATAATTTAATAATAAATGTACAATTATAAAATGCATATTTTTTATCCGTGCATACAATATTATTATCAAATATGATAAATTATATCATATATATATATATATATATCAATTTCTTGAACAAAACAACTTTAAAATATCCATTATACTTCTAATTTTATTTTTAAGAGTTTTTCTTACATTTTTATAAGTTCTGATCAATTTTAGATCCATTAATATTTTGTGTCAAAATATCCATTGATATATCCGATATATCTGTAAAATAGAAGTATCAATATATTTGTAATTTCTAATATTTTCATCCTTGGTTGAGAGGTTTCGCATACACTTTACTGGGAGGACTAAAGACTAACATTGTAAGTGAACTAGCAATGGTAAATCAACCCTCGTACAAACCTTTCAAATTGTTGAACTTGTCAGTGGTCAAGTTATGGTAAATTGTGCTAACATCTCTTTTGTTGGATTGCATGATGTGCAGTCTAGACTAAGCATTATCCCTCAGGACCCAACCGAACCATGTTTGAAGGGATTGTACAGATCAACCTTGACCCACTTGAAGAGTACTACTTAGATGAAGAGATTTGGGAAGCTCTGGATAAGTGCCAACTTGGGGATGGAGTTAGGAAGAGAGATGAAAAGCTAGATTTTGCAGCTATCAGAGGTAACTAGCTTGTCTTAGTCGAGTTCTACTCAAGAAAAGCAAGGTCTTGGTGTTTGATGAAGCTACTGCTTCAATTGATGCAACCAATGGTAACCTTATTCAGCAAGCCCTTAGACAACACCTTGTCGATTCTACAGTCCTACCCGCGGGCCCCAACACCTGGTCGATTCTACAGTCCTACCCTCAAACCCCACTCTTGGTGCACACCCATCCTTCTCTTGATGTTTTCTTTATTTTCCTTATGATCTTACCCATTTTAAATCTGGTTTTCAAAATCTTGTTCATTTAAAATAATTCCAGTTTTTTTCTAAATTTCATATGGGAAAATAAAACCCAGTTTTCAATAGATGTTTTGTTTCCAAACTTCCTTCTAACATGCATTTTTTTGTTTGTTTCATTTGATAATTTTCTTGATTTTTCTCTATTTTTAATAAGCATTAATAAATTTTATGATTCCAAAAATAATGGAATTTATAGAATTAATTCATACAAAAATAAATTGGGCCTTGGTGGGGAGGCCAACATCCATGATATTTTTTTTAAAAATGATTCAAGTGAAATGCATGTTTGATATTTGATTGACTTTGACCTGTTTTGTGATATACATGTGAGATATTTTACACTTATTATTGTGCACTAACTTTGTCTCTCATGATAGCAATCAACTTGCAGTTAAGGTATACCCCGAATCTATCTTTGCACATTTATTCTTTATTATATGACTCTCATTCCTAGGTATGTGTTGATTTCCCAATTAATTGTCATGATTGTCTTAGCTTGATTAGTAGAGACATAATTTTAGAGCCTAGAGGGATGTTATGGTTCATCACCATACTTTCTTGATAGGTAACTGACCTTCTGACCCCAACTCGACTTTCATAGACTCATCATTCCTTTCACTAGTTGCACTTAGGAATTTTCTTTCTTATATTGTTTTCTCTTTTAAAAAATAAAATAAAAATAAGTAGCAATGCCAAAAACTTTTCTAGATAAAAAAACGAGTCTCATCATTCGAGTGGCAACGCATGCGAAAAAATAAGGGGTCCACAAATATATAATAAAATAGCATCATTTTTAATAAAAATATAACTTATGATTTTATTATAATTTTAGTATTCATATTTTATTAAAAATTAGTTTATTTGAAATTAAAAACTATTTATATTTTTAATAAGATTTGCATTAAATATTAATTAATACTATATAAATTGAATTTAAAATTTGTTTATCTAAAGGATTTTTTTTTTTTACTTGCAAAAGTATCTTTAAAAACAACTTTTCAAATACTCTTATTTTTAGAAAATAAAAAAATATTTTTTTTTTAAAAAATATTTTACAAACAACTTTAAGAAAACATGATCAAAAGTTCCTAATTTTCTCAAAAAATTTTAATGTCGAAACTGATGACATTAAACTCTAACTTAGACAATCGATATAGAAATGCAATTATCACATCCTAACCTCAATTGCCATGTGTTATTGGGGAATTAACATCTTTTTTTTTTAAGTAATTACTATTCTTTACTTAAACACAAGTATCAATTTTAGCCTCTTTAATTTCTTTTCCATTGATTTAACTCTCTCCTAGCAATAAGAAAGGGGCAAGTTTGAGACTAGTCACTCCCATACCGACCCATCCTATTTATATAAATTAATCCCAATAAAAATTTAAACAAGGTGAGAGGGGTATGAGAATTTTCCATATTAGACTTGTCCTATATAATTTTAAAAACTTTTTTGAAAGTATATATAATATTTAATTATATAAAATTAAATATTATATTTTTTTAATAACATATTTGATTACATAATAGATTTTTTGGGGATCAGTTGGATATATATAAAAAAAAGTGTTCCATTGTCATTTCTACTTTCTCTCTATACAATTATACTTTTGTGGATAATGGTAAAGGTTCATTATTTATAATATTAAATAGAACAAAATATTGCTTTTATGGATAATGTGGAATATTTTTTAAGAATTTATATGTGATATTAATTGCCCTAAAATAAAAAAATAAAAATTATTATATATAAATTTAACTGAATTTAATTACAATAGAAAAATGAAATTACTTTGTTCACAAAATAAAAATAAAATGCAAATAGAAAGAATTAGTTTTTAATATAATAGTGATTTATTTAATTAAATGTTAACTTTATATCAAAATAAATAAATTTGGTTGAATTTTTAAGGTCTTTGTATTGATCCTTATACACGTTTAAGGATAATTTACTAATATAATTTCCTCCATAGTTAAAATTTTAACAATTTAGTTACTTAGACCTTATATTTTTTGAAACTCATAGATGGTACATTTTAAATTATATGTTACCAAACACTGTTCTAGATTATAGTTGATTATTCTTTGAACAAAATCTTTTAAGTATATAATTTTATATATACTGTTAAATTCTCATGGGCATTGGAATTGATTACATGGGAGACAAGGTGATCTTATGCACAATCCAGAGGTGGATAAATTAACCATTATATAAAGAGGATTCTTTGTTTAAGGCAGAGGTTTATTTTTGTGAATAGAAAAAATCTTTATACAAAGGTGGATAACTATTGTTGCTACTAGATTATAGTTGATTGTTCTTTGAATATATATTAAATCCTAATCCAGATTAACAAAGCATGGGCAATGGAATTGATTACATGGGATACAAGGTGATTTTAGGTACAATCCAAAGGTGGATAAATTAATCTTTATATAGGGAGGATTCTTTGCTTAAGGTAGAGGTTTCTTGTTATGAATAGAAAAAATCTATATGGTGCATAACTATTGTTCCTATTGCTTAATGCATAATAGAAAAATGACTTCGTTGTTTTTTTCTTTGTATGTAATTACAATTTATGAATTTTTTCACTAGACAAATGAACAAGGGCGGAGCCACTTTGTGCCTAGAATTGGCAAATGTCTCCCCTGAAATTTTTGGAAAAAAATATGTAAGAAAAAGGAGATGATCCCTTAGCCTAAGATTGAGTAAAAATGGGTAGTTACCATTGGGCTATACTAACATTTGTATGTTACCATTAGACTATACTATTTGTATGGTGTTCTCCCCTGCCGAAATAAATATCATATCATGCACCCCCTAAGCTTCCTTTCTAGCTTTGCCATTGCAAATGAATATAAATTTTAAATCAAGTGAAAGTTAATATATCTATTTTGTTAGCCCAAGGGTTCTCCTAATCGGGTTTTGATGATAACAAACCGCAGTTAAGTGACTAATTAATTTGATTGGTAAATAATCTCATGTATAAATTTAGAAATTCATCAAAGGACCAAATGGATACAAGATCAAGACTTTTGGAAGACTCTTGATCATAGGAAACGAATGTAAGATGAATGCATAGGTGCACTTAGGATTTTCATACCGTTTCATGCATCTTTGAAAACTCAGTTTATCCTTTAAAATGTCGATTTAATTAAAACCTGAGTTTTATCAAATGTACCTTAGGCAAAACGTTTTAAAATTGACATATAAATTCACCTAAAGACCTTGCCTAAGTGTTAGAAAAGAAAGAAATTGAAAAAGATAGGTTTTTGAGGCCAAAAGGCTGAACCGGTCGAGGCTCTAGCCAACCGGCTCAACTGGTTGGGGAACCGATCGACCAGTTGCCTTTGTCCGGTTGAGGTCCGATCGAGGAGTGCCAAAAACACACTCTCTCATCCAGTAGCTTCCTCTTCCCAATTAAGGTACACCTTTTCCCGGTCGAGGTCTAGTTGACCTCCGATCGAGGTCCGATCGACCTCTGGTCGAGGCAACGGTAACCTGCCAAAGCATTAAGTGCTCTAATGGCTAGTGAACTGGTCAACCCCTAGCTCGACAGGTTGAGGCTACTTTTTTTTTGTTTTGGCTCCCAATCTTAGAAACCTATAAATTGAGAGCTCCATTTCATTTATGACATAGAGAACACTTGCAATCAATTGTCTACCTACCTGTTCTTGGCCTAAAAGCTCTCATTTCTTTCTTAGTGCATTAAATCATCACTTGCATATCCTTTAATGTACCTTTGTGAGTCATCCTAGCCTTGTTTTGTATTTGAGCTATTTTTGAGCTAGGTTGAGGGATTCATTCTTGTAAAAACTGAGTGTTAAAGCCTTCAAGAGGTTTGAATCTCGAAGAGATTGTGTAAGAGCTCATTGGAGTCGGAATCTAAGTGTAAGAAGATTGGAAGCTTGATTGAAGCTTCAAGTTAGTGGAACCCTCACTTGGTTAGGTGATTGAGGAGAGTGGACGTAGGCAAGGAAGTGTCTAACCACTATAAAACCCGAGTTTGAATTCTCTAACTATATCTCTTTATTCTTTGTTTATATTGTGCTTGAACTTGTTGTGTTGAAAAAGATTTTGAAGAACCCAATTCACCTCCCCCTTTTAGGTGTTTTTCTTAATTAAGCATAACATTTATTTTCTCAATTGGTATCAGAGCTAGACCTCTTGCTTAAGACTTAATCGTCTAAGAGGAAATGGCTATTCCATCAAGCTCATCTCAAACTGAAAATTTTACAAAACATAGAGCTCCATTTTTTACGGGAACCGACTATCCCTATTGGAAAACTAGAATGACTTGATATTTAGAATCAACCGATTTAGACGTATGGGACATCATTGAAGATGACCCAAATTTTCCTACTAAACTAGTTGATGGAGTCTTGGTTCTAAAACCCAAGCAAGAATGGAATGAGCTTGATAGAAGAAATTTTCAATTAAATGCTAAGGTTGTTTTTACTTTGCAATGTGCTATGGATGGAAATGAATATAATAGAATATGCCAATACAAATCAGCTAAAGAAATTTGGAGATTACTTGAGATAACTCATGAAGGAACAAATCAAGTGAAAGAGTAAAAAATTAATTTATTTGTTCATAACTATGAATTGTTTTCAATGAAAGAAAATGAGACTATTGTTGAGATGATTACTAGGTTCACTGACATTGTCAATGGTCTTATAGCTTTGGGAAAAACCTACAAGGAATCCGAGAAGGTGATGAAGATATTGAGGTCACTCCCATCAAAGTGGCATACTAAGGTCACCGCAATTCAAGAAGCAAAAGACTTGACTAAGTTACCTATGGAAGAGCTCATAGGGTCATTGATGACATATGAGATTAAGTTGGAAAAGAAGCTACAATAGGGTGAAGACAAAAAGAAGAAGAGCATAGCTCTCAAAGCTATAACCAAGGAAGAAGAAGATGTTGAAGAAGAAGAACCAAGTGAGGAAGATGATGATTTAGCCCTCATCACAAGAAAGCTTAACAAATACATGAGGAGTGAAAGGTTTAGAGGAATAAAGTTCACCTCTAGAAGAGACCTTTCTAAAAAGGAATCCTCATCTCATGGTGACAAGGAGAAATGGAAAGAGAAAAGAGATTTGGTGTGTTTCAAATGCAAAAAACCAGGACACATCAAATATGATTGTCCTCTCTACAAAAGTGAAGCCAAGAGAAGAATGAAAAAGGAAATGATGGCCACTTGGAGTGAAAGTGAGGAATCCTCCGAAGAAGAAAAGGAGAAAGAAGTGGCAAACATGTGCTTCATGGTAATATATGACCTTGATGAGGTAAACTCTAACTTTAGTGATGAAGATACATATGATGTTTTTGAAGAATTATATGAGGATTTTGAAAAACTTAGTTTGAAAAATAATTCTCTTAAAAAGAAAATTCAAGAACTTGAAAAAGAACTTGAAGAAGTGAAAGAAAAATTTTCAATTGTTGAAATATCTAAAACTCATCTTGAAAAAGAAAATGAGATTTTGAGAAGTGAAAATGAGATTTTGAAAAAGAAAAATGAATGGTTGACCTCATCTCTTTCAATTTTTTCTTGTGGACAAAAATATTTTGAAATGATCTTAGATAGCCAAAAATGTGTTTTTGACAAACAAGGGCTAGGATTCAAATCCTCAAAAAATCAAAAGTATTTTAAAAATTATTTTGTAAAAGAATCCTCAAGTGCAAGTCCTTTTACTACTTGCAACTTTTGTGAAAGAGGAGGGCACATTAGTAGCACATGTCCCTTAAGAAATGGTTCTCAAAAGAATTCAAATGCTAAAGTTAAAAAGGTTTGAATTGAGAAATTCAAGGTCACTAACCCTCAAGGATCCAAAAAGATATGGGTACCTAAATCAAGTTGAATTTTATTTTGTAGGGTTCAAAGAAGGATAAGTGGTTCTGCTCAAGACACATGACCGGGTATGAATCCAAGTTTGCTTTCCTTACAAAGAGAAATGGAGGATACGTTACCTTTGGAGACAATGCAAAAGGAAGGATCATTGGTCAAGGCAACATTGGTAATGACACCTCTCTTATTGAAAGTGTTTTATTAGTGGATGGTTTAAAACATAATCTTTTAAGCATTAGTCGACTTTGTGACAAAGGTTTTAAAGTGATTTTTGAAGCATCTCATTGCATCATCAAAGATATTCAAAATGATAAAACCATATTCATGGGCCATAGATGTGATAATGTTTATGCTATAAATATTTCAAAATATGATGGCCATGATAGATGCTTTTTAAGGATGCATGATCAAAGTTGGTTGTGGCATAGGAGGTTGGGACATGCTAACATGGACCTCATTTCCCAACTCAACAAAGATGAACTTGTTAGAGGCCTTCCCAAAATAAATTTTCAAAAAGACAGTTTGTGAAGCTTGTCAAATGGGAAAACAAATAAAAAACTCTTTTAAAAACAAAATTTTTATTTCAACAACTAGGTCTCTTGAGTTGTTGTATATGGACTTATTTGGTCCCTCTAGGACATCAAGCCTTGGAGGAAAATCTTATGCATATGTTATTGTGAATGACTTCTCTAGATACACTTGGGTCTTGTTTTTAAGTCAAAAGAATGAAGCCTTTTATGATTTTTCAAAATTTTGCAACAAGGTTTAAAATGAAAAAGGTTTTACTATTACTTGTATAAGAAGTGATCATGAGAGAGAATTTGAAAATATTGATTTTGAAGACTATTGCAATGAGCATGGTATTAACCACAATTTTTCGGCTCCTAAAACTCCCAACAAAATGGGGTAGTTGAAAGGAAAAATAGAACTCTTCAAGAAATGGCTAGAACCATGCTAAATGAAAACAATTTACCAAAATATTTTTGGGCCAAAGCGGTTAATACTTCTTGTTATGTTTTAAATAGAATATTATTGAGGCCTATTCTTAAGAAAACTCCCTATGAGATTTGGAAAAACAAGAAACCCAACATTAGCTATTTCAAAGTCTTTGGGTGCAAATGCTTTATATTAAACACCAAAGACAATCTTGACAAATTTGATGCAAAATTGGATGTTGGAATTTTTCTTGGTTACCCAACTTCAAGTAAAGCCTTTAGAGTCTTTAACAAAAGAACCATGGTTGTAGAGGAGTCCATCCATGTTATTTTTGATGAATCTAACAATTCTCTCCAAGAAAGAGAGAGTTTTGATGATGATTTAGGCTTGGAGACCTCCATGGGAAAATTACAAATTGAAGATAGAAGGCAACAAGAAGAAATTGGAGAGGATCCCAAGAGAGAAGAATCACCTTTGGCACAACCTCCTCCTCAATAAGTGCAAGGTGACTCAAGCCAAGACCTTCCTAAAGATTGGAAGTTTGTCATCAACCACCCACAAGATCAAATTGCAGATAATCCATCTAGTGGGGTAAGAATTAGATCATCTCTTAGAAATATTTGCAATAATCTTGCTTTTATCTCTCAAATTGAACCTAAAAATATAAATGATGCTCTAGTTGATGAAAATTGGATGATTGCTATGCAAGAAGAGTTAAATCAATTTGAAAGAAGTGAAGTATGAGAATTAGTGCCAAGATCTTCAAATCAAAGTGTTATTGGAACTAGACGGGTCTTTAGAAATAAAATGGATGAAAATAACATAATTGTTAGAAATAAAGCAAGATTGGTAGCCTAAGGTTTTAATCAAGAAGAAGGGATAGATTATGAAGAGACCTTTGCTCCTATAGCTAGATTGGAAGCCATTAGGATGCTACTTGCTTTTGCATGTTTTAAAGACTTTGTTTTATATCAAATGGATGTGAAAAGTGCTTTCTTAAATGGATTTATAAATGAAGAAGTATATATTGAACAACCACTTGGTTTTCAAAATTTTAACTTTCCTAATCATGTTTTTAAACTTAAAAAGGCACTTTATGGTTTGAAACAAGCACCTAGAGTATAGTATGAAAGATTGAGTAAATTTCTTTTGAAAAAGGGTTTTAAAATGGGAAAAATTGACACAACTCTTTTCATAAAGACCAAAGAAAATGACATGCTCTTAGTGCAAATATACATTGATGATATCATTTTTGGAGCTACTAATGTCTCTCTTTGTGAAGAATTTTCTAAATGCATGCATAGTGAGTTCGAAATGAGCATGATGGGAGAGCTTAACTTCTTCCTTGGACTTCAAATCAAGCAACTAAAGGAAGGAACCTTCATCAATCAAGCAAAGTATATAAGAGATCTTCTCAAAAGGTTCAACATGGAAGAAGCCAAAACAATGAAGACTCCAATGAGCTCATCCATCAAGCTTGACAAGGATGAGAAAGGTAAGTCCATCAACTTAACTATGTATAGAGGCATGATAGGTTCTTTGCTATATTTGACCACTAGTAGACCCGATATCATGTATAGTGTATGCTTGTGTGCTAGATTTCAATCTTGTCCTAGAGAATCTCACTTAAGTTCCGTAAAACGAATTCTTAGATATTTGAAAGGGACAATGGACATAGGCCTATGGTATCCTAAGGGTGATAACTTTGAATTAATTGGATTCTCAGATGCCGACTTTTCCGGTTGTAAAGTTGAAAGAAAAATCACTAGTGGCACTTGTCATTTCCTAGGACACTTACTTGTTTCATGGCATAGTAAGAAACAAAATTCGGTAGCTTTGTCAACGGCAGAAGCCAAATACATAGCAGCTGGTTTGTGTTGTGCACAAATCCTTTGGATGAAACAAACACTTAGTGATTTCAATTTTTTTTTTTGAGTATGTTCCTATTAAATGTGATAACACTAGTGGCATAAACATTTCAAAAAATCCCGTGCAACACTCTAGGACTAAGCATATAGAGATTAGATACCATTTTCTTAGAGACCATGCACTAAAGGGTGATATTACACTTGAATTTGTAAGCACAAAAGATCAACTTGTCGATATATTTACAAAACCTCTAAGTGAAGAATAATTTGTTGATATTCGAAGACAACTAGGGGTGATTTCCTTATGATCTAATGATTGCTTAATGAATTCTTGATGAATTTACCTTATAATTGCATGATTTTCATGTCATATGCCTCATATAGACATATACTTAGGGAAATGGTCAAATTTTGACCAAAATTCAAAATTCCCTTGGCATTGGACATAAAAAGGATTTCAATTGAAAAGGGCAAGAGGAGGATCACGAGACATGAAAAAGCACAAAAAATTGGAACGTTGACCGCATTGACCGTTGATCGTTGACCAAGTGGTCAATCGGATCATGGATCGGTCAACCAGTTCGTCGGGGCTGGGAATTTAAAGAGCCTCCAACGCTTCATTTTCTCCACTGTTCTCCATTTCTTCAAGGTTCGTCACATTTCCGCTTCCAGAGACCAGTTTTGGTAAGATCTTGGACTGATTGTAGGCCTTGGAGTGGATTTTGGGACGATAAGAGGTTAGGGCTTCGGATTTGGGACCTAGGGCTTTCAATTTAGGACGATTTCTCCTTAGTTCGTGCATCACAATTAGCTTCAGGACATTCTCGCACACCTAGGGCTTTCGGGTGTGTGTGATTATCTCTTTACCATCTTCGCCTCCCTCATTTCTGCTTTTCTGATGGCGCCTAGGAGAGAGATGACAACCTCTAGGGCTCAGGACAAGTGCCCTGTTGAGCCATCTTAGCCTGATTAGATAAAGGCTCGTTGAAAGGCGAGGTATGACATGACTGATTACTACCAAAAAGTGCTATTTTGTAGACCTAATTATAATGGTTTTAAGCACCTTTTAGTAGTAATCATATTCATTTAACCCAATTAATTCATTAAGGTCCTTAGTAATTGGTTTTAACCATTTTGTGGCAAGTTTACATGTTTTTATCAGCTTATGAATCAATTCAAGCATGCCAAATGATGGAGGAGCTACTTGGACAAGTTAAAGCAAGGATTTTGGAAGTTTACAGGCTTGAATTTCAAGTGGAAACACGAGCACAAACAAAGGGATAGCCATTTCGGAAGGCAAGGCAAAGTACCTTGCCAAAATGCAATTTTCGCAAGGTGAAAATGCACCTTGCCAAATTTGGCAAGGTGAATTTACTCATGATGCGAAAATATGGCACTTCGCATCATGAGTAATTCACCTTGCGAAAATTTCGCAAGGTGCCTTTTACCTTGCCAAATTTCCTCTGTTTCTCCATGCACGCACCATTGACTTCCCAGATATTTTTAGCTTGATATTTTCTCGTGTAAAATTCATTTTGTAACCTTGTATTCAGCCGACATAAGGCTTTATCTTGTAATTTTGCTATATATAGAGGTGCACAACACCTCCAAAGGAGATTGGATTGGGGGATCGATCCTCTGTACATTAACTTAGAAATATATAAAGCTCTGTTTTTCTCTCTTCTCCTATTCTTCCCCATTTCTATTTTCTTAGTAGCCAAACAGCCTCTGAGGGCTTTTCCTCAGAGGATGATTGGCTAAAACTTTTAGTTTCTCAAAGTATGGATGTTGTGTGATGGCTTGGATGCAATCCCATGGAAATTTCTCGCACCTGGAAGGTAAGGTAGTCGTTTTCATTAATGGTTCATTAATACAAAGTTTGGTTTTTATTTCCTTTGGACAACTTCCAACGGCCAATACTTGATAAGCTTTTGGATTTATATCCATTAGTTATCTCCTACGAGCTATTGGAAGGTGAGGTTTTCAATTCCAAGTTTTGCATTAATCCGTTAGAACCAATTTCAATGGCCATTGAAAGGTGAGTTTATCACCTGGAATGACTTTGAGTTGCCAATATTTGGTAAGCTTTTGGCTTTAGACCATTAGTTATCTCTTACGAGCCATTCAAAGGAAGTCTAAGGTGAATAACCATTGATGAAATTCACTACCATCTATTTTGCCATTTTAAAGGATTAAAACTTGATTTGCTAAATCCATACCGGTTCGGGAAGCAAGCATCACCATAGTTGCAACCCCAACGCGAGGAGCCTATCCTGAGATTTCCAATTTGCATAAGAGCCAGAGCATAGCTATCCTATCTTTGAGAAACTTGTTTTTACACCCTTTCATTTTAGTCTTTAATGTTAGCTTAGATTAGTTTAAATCTTTCTAAAACATTTACATTTTCTTTTAAAGCTAAGATCCATAAGAAAATCACCTATTTTTCTAATTTGAATATCACTAGTGTTTGCGAAAACCCTTCCCAGTGAACGATCCTAGAACCACTATGCTATAGTAGCTTGGCTACTTTAGTAATAGTATTTAAGGTATAAATTTTATTGATATGCCTTTAAAGCTAAGCTACCATGAGTCACATCAATGACCCTTTTCAGTTCCATTGAAGAGTATTAGAGATACAAGCAAAAATTCGCTCAGAGGAAAGTCGTTCCAGTGAGAAGTATTAATTTCTCCCAACTTTAGTATTTCGGGTTTGAGGGACTTTTTGAACAAATGGGATGGCTACCAGTAATGATGATTTTTGAGTCGATATTCCCGACTCTAGTGCGTGCATTCCATTCATAGGTGGCCTATGGACTTGGAGAACTGATCATGTCCACCATTAGAGGTGTTGAGATCCAGTTGAGCTCGGAGAGCATTTGCTGTATTTTCGACATCCCTTCAGTTAGAATCAAGGTGTATGAGTCCAAGGCTTGGCCTACCGTGCTGGGGTTCGAGCCTAGAGAGGCTATTCAGAGAATGTACGACCTTACAGACACCCAGGTGATGGGCAAACCATAAGCACATAGCCTGACTGTGACCAACCGAGTCTTTCATCACATGATCTGCTCCATCCTATTGCCATGAGGCGGACATCAAGACAAGGTCTCCTACCTTAAGGCATTCATTGTGGACTCAATTCTAATGGGGAGATGGATTCACGTAGGGTATCTGATGATGATGCATATGATATCATGTTGCGAGAGCATGACCCGAGTACTCCTCTACGATTGCTTCTTTACTAGAGTATTTAAGAATGCTAAGGTTGATTTAAGCAGAGAGACAGACTTTGAGGCCCCTACCATTTATGACACTTATGATGAGCAATCCTTGGGGCGGATGACGTTTGAGAAGGCCCCTGATGGCTCCTGGATTAGGAGAGCTGAGCGCCCACCAACACAGACCCGAGGACAGGGGTAGGTGCATCCCGGAGTAGAGGAGAAGGCTGAGATTCGAGCTTGACATCCTTCCACTCCAGTCCGAGGGTGTTCAGTTTGAGACACATTTCCTGAGTCAATGATGTCTGAGCCGCCGTACACAGCGGGACCATCTTCTCAACCATCATTCATTGAGCCTCCTCCTACAGAGATACCATCTCAGGCACCTCACGCTCCTGATCATGTGCCTTGGATGGATTTATCTACTCAGATAAGTTCACTTGGCACTTGTATGGAGGAGCTTGCAGTAGTCAGTGATACTTGATTCTACTTTAAGGAGGATCGCATAGATCAGTATCAGACTGGCTTCACTTCTCAGTTTGAGCATCTCTAGTAAAGATTTGAGTATGTAGAGGAGCGTATGGATCAGCAACAGGCTACATTTGAGCATCTCCAACAGAGTATTGAGCGCATCGAGAGTCGCCAGGAGAGTCAGCATGAGGAGATGATGGCTTACCTGCACTCCGTGTTTCCACCTCCTCAGCCTTGATTTCGTCGAGACCCCCTTCTTTTCTTTTTGATGTTGCCAAAGGGGGAGAGGTATTTAGGATTAGGATCTAGGCGACCTATACATCCATATCATAATCATAACATCTGTTTGGTTTAGCTTTGTTTCATGTACATTTGACTTTACTATATATGATATGCTATTTTCATGATTTACATTGTTTCCTATTGAAAATTCCCATGTCCAGATTATCTCGGTTTTAAATTCATAAATTTCAAATTGATTGATCCATGATTGGTTTGAGGGGGAGATTTCTTTTTCTCTTAGATAACTGAGGTTTGTCATCATAAAAAAGGGGAAAATTGTTAGCCCAAGGGTTCTTCTAATTGGGTTTTGATGATAACAAACCATGGTTAAGTGACTAATTAATTTGATTGGTAAAGAATCTTAGGTATAAATTCAGAAATTCATCAAAGGACCAAATGGATACAAGATCAAGACTTTTGGAAGACTCCTGATAATAGGAAACGAATGTAAGATGAATGCATGGGTGCACTTAGGATTTTCATACCGTTTCATGCATCTTTGAAAACTCGGTTTATCCTTTAAAATGTCGATTTAATTAAAACCCAAGTTTTATCAAATGTACCTTAGGCAAAACGTT
The DNA here is from genome assembly GCF_030704535.1 of Vitis vinifera. Lineage (NCBI taxonomy): Eukaryota > Viridiplantae > Streptophyta > Magnoliopsida > Vitales > Vitaceae > Vitis > Vitis vinifera. The sequence goes on along the minus strand of NC_081807.1, from coordinate 18,306,820 downwards.
TTAAAATTGACATATTAATTCACCTAAAGACCTTGCCTAAGTGTTAGAAAAGAAAGAAATTGAAAAAGATAGGTTTTCGAGACCAAAAGGCTGAACCGATAGAGGCTCTAGCCAATCGGCTCAATCGGTTGGGGAACCGGTTGGCCGATTGCCCTTGTCCCGGTCGAGAAGTGCCAAAAACACTCTCTCTCATCCAATAGCTTCCTCTTCTCGGTTAAGGTTCACCCCTTCTCGGTTGAGGTCCGGTCGACCTTTAGTCGAGGCAACGGTAACTTGCCAAAGCATTAAATGCTCCAACGGCTAATGAACCGGTCGACCCCTAGCTTGACCAGTTGAGGCTACCTTTTGTTGTTTTTGGCTCCCGAGCTTAGAAACCTATAAATTGAGAGCTCCACTTCATTTATGACATAGAGAACACTTGCAATCAATTTTCTACCTACCTGTTCTTGGCCTAAAAGCTCTTATTTCTTTCTTAGTGCATTAAATCATTACTTGCATATCCTTTAGTGCACCTTTGTGAGTCATCCTAGCCTTGTTTTGTATTTGAGCTATCTTTGAGTTAGGTTGAGGGATTCATTCTTGTAAAAACTGAGTGTTAAAGCCTTCAAGAGGTTTGAATCTCGAAGAGATTGTGTAAGAGACCATTAGAGCTGGAATCCAAGTGTAAGAAGATTGGAAGCTTGATTGAAACTTCAAGTTAGTGGAACCCTCACTCGGTTAGGAGATTGAGGAGAGTGGGCGTAGGTAAGGAAGTGCCAAACCACTATAAAACCCGAGTTTGAATTATCTAACTCTATCTCTTTATTCTTTGTTTATATTGTGCTTGAACTTGTTATGTTGAAAAAGATTTTGAAAAACCCAATTCACCCCTCCACCCCTTTTGGGTGTTTTTCTTAATTAAGCATAGCCTTTATTTTCTCATATTTGTTAATGAGTATAATACTTTTATAAATGATTTGGAACTCAAAAATATATCCAATCAAACTAAAAAATAATAAAACAAAATTGACCTAAAATGTCTACTATTTCTCTTCTATATACAACTATACTTTTTCGATTTTTTTTTTACTAGACAAATAATTTTTAAACTAAGACCGGATCAAGTGAGACTTGGGGATATTTGATAAAAGAACTAATTACAAAAAAGTGAAAAAAAATATGGATCCCACTTTCTAAGTGCGAGAACACGAATTTTAAACCATTTAAAAATCATTGAATTCACTTAAAAATAGAAACCTCACTAATTACTTATGACAAAACACCACTATTGATTTATAAATTTTAATCATTTATTTATTTCATTTTTGTAAAATAAATTTTATTATTGAATTGTTTTATGATAAAATTTAACTTCTTTAAAATTAAAACATTTTAAAAAAAAATTAAAACCTTTAATTATTAATTTCTTTGTACAATAAAAAACTTATAAATAATATCTAGAATTATATTTATATTACTATATAATTTATTTTCATTAATTATCATTTTGTATATTTCAGTTTCACATTAAAATGTTTGAAGAAAATAAATAAAATACTCAACTCTGTTATCATTTCTACTCTCTCTATACAATTACGTTTTGGTGGATAATTATAAGGATTCATTATTTATAATATTAAATAGAATATTAGTAATTATTATTATTATTATTTTTTGTGAAATAATATTAGCAACAAAATTTATTAATTTAATATTACATTATATTATTAAATATCTATATTAAAATCTAGTGTAAGGTATATATATTAAATCTATTAAATATTTTATTAAATTTTACTATATAAATAATATTATCTTAAGTTCTATTATTTTTTTTTCCCTAATAGCGTTTTGGGAGTAAAATTTTTTTATATTTCGGATAGTCACAATAAACACACTATTTAAATGTGTTAAAGAATGTTAGTCCTTTTATTTTATTTTATGGATAATGTGGAATTAATACTTTTTAAGAGTTTATATGTGATATTACTTGTCCTAAAAAAAAAAAAAAAAAAAACTATCATATATAAATTTAACTGAATTTAATTACAATAGAAAAATGAAATTGCTTTGTTCACAAAATAAAAAATAAAATGCAAATAGAAAGAATTACTTTTTAATAAAATAGTGATTTATTTAATTAAAAGTTAACTTTATTTCAAAATAATTAAATTTGGTTGGATTTTTAAGGCCATTGTATTGATCTTATATATGTTTAAGGATAATTTACTAATATAATTTCCTCCATAGTTAAAAATTTAATAATTTAGTTTCCTAAGCACCTTATATTTTTTGAAACCCATATATAGTACATAGGCCACTCGAATTGATTACATAGGAGACAAGATGATCTTATGCGCAGTGTAAAGGTAGATAAATTAATCTTTATATAAAGAGGATTCTTTGCTTAAGGCAGAGGTTTGCAGAAGCATCAAACCTTTGTAAAAGAAATTCTTTGTATTTTTTCCCCTTGTGTTGAAAACACAAGAAATTCATTTCTTCATACAAGGAAAAAAAAAAAAGGTTTGATGAATATAAAAATATATATGTGCGTCAAATTGACAACATAAACCCTCATATGGCACTGAAATTCATCTAATCATTCATCTTATTGTCATTGTGCATATCAAAATGTCTACTGACCATTTAGAGTTTTTGAAGGGCAAGTTCATGGAGGACTTGCGAGACGTAGAGGAGGAGCACATGGGAGAAAATGAGATTCCTCTCCATTCTCATTTTCTACAGATTCGAGATGTGTTGCAAGATAAGCGCTTCACGCCATCAACACCGATTGGGACGAAGGGTTGTCTGTACAACGCTATCGGCAGATTGGAAAAGTGCGTCATCTTGTCGGAGAAGCGTGAACCCCGGAAGAAGGATGACCCCCTCCATAGATACACTATGGCAGAGCTTTGGCTTCTTTTCAAAACCAAAAAGTTGTTGCTGAAGATAAAGAAAAAGCTTGTCAATACAAGGGAGGATGTTGTTGAAAGTTCACTTGCTAGCACCAGCGCTATTGTTGCAGTTAGTTCATCCACCACCTCCTTACCGGCATTTATTCCAAGACCAAAAGACTTTGATCGGGAATATATCTAGGAATATATATGTCACGACCCAAATTCCGGCCGACCCAAAATTTGGCTTGTGACCCCAGGTCAAAGGTTTGACCCTAAAGGTTCCTCCTACACCACGCTGGCAATCAACCAAAACACTTTGAAATATTTTTTTCTACACATACATCACATTAGAGTTCTCCTCAACTAACAATATACCAAACAATACTCAAAAGCAACAAGATTTAATAATTATCATTGTAGTCCAAAAATATAAATTCATAGTTAACAACTTAATCAAAATAGGGTCTCATTACAAGTCTATAGTTCACTGTTTACTAAAACAATTCCTAAAACCACAAACACAATAAATACAACACCCTCCACTAGGCCGCTCCAGGGGCATCCTGAAGTCCTCTCTGCCTCACCTGTGGATCCTCAGGAGTGATATCTATATCTAAAAAGATGTAAAAAGGAAGGAATGAACATTCCACATTGCTTAGTAGGGTGCCTAACACCTAAGGGGCTAATGGAGATTACTAAGTTCCAAATAACACAAAAGAAGCATTTCAACAGTATTGATCAAGCCACATAATTTAATCTCTAATATTATACACAATTCTACAATATGCAACAATTAAATGAAATGCATATGAACGTGTGACACACAGTCATACAATGCACCGTCGTTCTCGGGCTTTCATCGAAGGATACGCGTCTGCACCCAAATACAGTCCCCATTCGGAGTCTTCCCGGGGTAAACTTTTGGGTCTTTCACCTTAGGGATCTCTCTCCCTTCTTAATTCGCCTCACACGAGCCTTTACTTTTCATCACTATTTCATTTTTTTTTTTTTCCATTTCATACACTTTTCACAATTTTTATCATTTCTTCACGCAACCATGATGCAAATGAATGCCATGAGGTTAATTACTCTCATTCATATGTATCACCAATATCATTGGAATTACAATCATACCACAATTCCAAAATTTCCCAACAATTCTAACAGTTCAAACAATTCCAACAATCCCAATAATCCAATATAATTATTTTCCCCTAATACAATCACAAATTCCAACAATTTCTCAAACATTCATATATCAATAAATTATCACTTATATCACAATTTCGTAATTTTTCAACAATTCTAATAATTTTCAATACTCAAATGTAGTTAATTTTCCACAATAAAATTATCGAAAATATCTCAACAAATTCTCAAAAATTCACATATCAATAAATTTGAAATTATACCACAATTTTAGAATTTTCCAACAATTCCCATAATATTAACAACCCAAAACAATCATTTATCAACCAAAAAGAAATTCCCGAAATTACAAAAATTCCAAAAAAATTCCCAATCATCCAAAAAAATTCCTATAGCACCAACATTTCCTATTTAACTCATAATGACAAGATTTATAATTTTTTTTCCAAGGAAAAACGCATTTATTAAAGTTTTAGGGTTTGGTTTCCTTACCATAAATCTACAAATCCAACCGTTAAAATCAAGATCGGCCATCGTAGAATTGTTCCTCTCATTGAGTAAAACACTTCCTCAAAATTTGAGGCGAAACAGAAGTCATTCGACCGTCCAAATGGCCAACCAAAGTTCCGACAAAAACGCTCTTCTCATAGTCGTCGTGACTCTTCCTCGTTTCTGCCACTTTTTTTTTTACCCATTTTCTCTTTTCTTTTTAAAAACCCATTTCATTTTGTTTTTTAATCCACTAGCCACCACAAGCCCATGACCCAATAACCAAAGCCCAATGAATTAATTCTTTTATTTATTTATTTATTCCATTTGCTTTGTTTCATTTCCAATTCATTTCATTTTTCATTTTTTTAATAACACACAAATTAATTTATTAGACACCAACCCAAAAATTTAATTTTCTCGATTTAATTATTAAGTAATTTAATTTAATTTTTACTTAATTAATTTTAATTAACTCAAATTTCATTTTCATTTTCGTTTTTCTTTTTCGAAAATTTTTAATTTTTAAAATTGTAAGAAATTTTCTACCATTAGGCTGACGTGGCACAAAATTTTTAACTCGTCTAATTGACCAACAAAATAATTCGAATTTCACAAATCCAAAATTAATATGTATTCTTCAAATACTTTTCTTTTTTACTTTGCAACCACCACTCAAAAGAAGACTTTTCAAACTAGAATTTCTAATGTGGCCAAAAAAACCTGGTCATTACAATATAGGTTTTGATGAACAAGATGAGGAAATTAGCGATGAGCTTGTGGATGGGAAGAAATGGGGCAAAAGTTTTAAGAAAATTGGAATTGTGGGTATAGGGGGCTCTGGTAAGACAACCCTTGCCAAATTAGTTTTTACTAACCGCAAGGTGGTGTATTTCTTCCATTACAAAATCTGGATTTGCCTATCTCAAAGACCGACTGTTAGAGATGGAGATGTAGATCTCAAGGAGATGGTGAGAGACATGCTGAAACAATGTGGTGTCAAATATGATGGGTTGCAGGACGTGGATGAAGATGATCTGTTGGAGAATCTTAAAAGTGTGTTGATGGGGGGAAACAAGTCGTATTTGATAGTATTTGACGACGTATGGGACATTAAGATGGACTAGTATTTGAAGTTGGGTGACAAGTTAGAGTGGTTTGATAATCACAAAGTCAAAGAAAGAGAAAGAGAAAGCGAGAGTAATGCAGGCGTGATAATCATAACCAGACTCTCTCACATCCCCAAACAGATGGGGGTGCATTTGCATCACATGGCCCCTCCAATGCCAGAAGAGGTTTTGTGGAATCGAAATTTTGACGAAGCTTATTTTTTGGATCGAGTGGTTCAGAAAATGAAAGATGAATTTATACAGCAGTGTGATGGCCTCCCATTATCTGCGAAGATATTGTCGGAGATAATTCCAAATCAAATGTTTGGAGAAAGGTAAGATTGGAAGCACCTTCTACTCTAGTATTTCCTTTTAGTCCGTGTTTGCTTTAATGACTTTATACTTGATAATTTTTACTTATTGTGTGAAATATTTATGTGAATTTGATTGATACGTGTTTCAGTTAGTAGGTACATTTACATATAAATTTTAATGATATTCTTAATTAATTTTTAATCCTTATTTCAATTTTAAGAGTCCAATATCTTGGTTATGTTGAGTCAAAATCAGAAAACATTTGTTTAGGAAAAATATTATGGCTAATAATCCTTACATTTGTTCAAATAAAGTTAATTAAAATTAGATTCAACTTAAAATATACCATATAAAACTTAAAATTAAGTAATGATTCTAACTTTTTTTATTTATTATATTTACATATGTACAAATGTTTTATTATATATATATATATTTAACCTTTAATCCAATCACCCAAAAACATTCTAATGCTTACATCTAATAACAATATATAGTGTGAACAATAGTTTTCAATTTAATTTCAAATAAAATTGCATTAAATCAAAATTTTCCATTTATATAACTAAATTATTTGATTGAATTAATTCCATAATTCATTTAAAATTCAAATGATTTTATTATAAGATAAATCTAATTAGGTTGTTTTTCACTTGTACCTTTAGTGATTTCTGGAATTGTATCTTCATTAATATTTATAATAAATGTTATTATTAAGTAATTCTTAAGTGAAAGTTATTCTTTATTTTTAAGTTGCAACAATTATCTTAATTTATTTTCATTAATGAAATATTTGATTGTTATTATTTTTTTATTTTTGAAATTTAATTAAATAAAGAATTATTTACATTGAAGCTATACAATTATATTAAATTTTATACTATTTAATTTTAATAAGACTTATTATTACTTAAATTGTTCAAATTAAGAAAATTTGTCTTTAATTTAAATTATAAGAGATAGTATGAGTTAATAGATTATTTCAAATTATAAACAATTACAGTCAAATTCTAATTAATTACTTATATTTTTTATTTGAAATTGTACTGATTATTATATCAATTCATTCGCTTCACTTTCAGAGATAACATATATAAGGTATTTGCATATTAATTATGCAAGGGATGTACAATATATATTATTTTTAATTTAATTTATATTTTTATTATTTTTTTATATTAAACTGCAAGAAAACATTGTTTGACACTTATAAACAAACTACAAATATATTTTTCTTTATATTTGCACACATATTTGAGACACTTGTATTAAATGTATAAGATATTTATACTAACTGTACAAGACATGTACAAACCTATATATCATGAATTTAAGTACATGTTTTTTTTTTTTTTCATTTTTTCATTTGTTTTTTCATACCAAATTATTAGAAAATTTGTTTATATAGAAAAAAAAATGTTAAATATAATTTTATTTCAAAATTTCACACATATACATGACAATAATACTAAATGTACAAGACATTTTTCATATTTCTATTAACATCCATAAAAGCACAATTACATTTGTAATAGATAGACTTGTGCAACTAGTATAGTTATGTTATACATTTAGTATAAGTACTTATACATGTGTGAAGATGTAAAGAAAAAAAAAAGTTGTATTTGACATTTATACGTGTAATTAAACAGTGTTTCTAATGGTATAAAAAATAAATAAGAAAAACAAAGAAAAATATGTAAATATATTCACAATAGGCGTACCTGTATAAGTTTTGTAGAACTTATGTAAATGTCTTATATATTTAATATAAGTGTCTTGTACATGTGTGAGTATATTTAAAAAAAAAAATTGTATTTGATATCTATGCAACTATGTAAATAATAGTGATATAAAAAACAAACAAGACAAATAAAGAAAAACACAAGTATATTCACAATAACACTTTTAAAAGTTTTGTACAACTAGTATAATGTCTTACACATTTAGTATAAGTGCCTTCTATGTGTTTAAACAATATTTTTAATGGTTTGATATTGGAAACAAAAAATGAGAATTCAGAATTTTTAAATATGCAAATTGATAAGTGTGAATGATAAAGACTGTTTTTATATATCCATAAATTTTCAAGGGCTTAGCAACAATCATGCATCTTTTTATGTATGTTGACCCAATTATTAGATTCATCTACCTTTTAACATAATTATCTGATAACCATGTGGATAATTAATAAAATGTATTTTAATCTTCTTATATTAAAAAAATGAAAATTACTTACATTTTAAGTTATCATTATCTTGTTACATATTATCATATTTTCCTTAATTTTCTTTAAAAAAATTCAATGAAAGAAATTGTGAAGAAACATAAATTTAATTTTCTTTTGATGTGAAAATATGATTGTAGACCCTCAAGGAGAGATGAATGTCTTTTTTTTTTTTTTTTTTCTTACCATCCCGAGAATGAGTTGTTCGGGGTGGCCAGATGGGACTGGAAGTGAGCTGTTGTGGAGGCCAGACAAGACGACTTGAAAGAAAAACCAGTGAGGAGTTGGTTTTGAGGGAAAAAGGAAGAGATGTGGGGGAGGAAAAAAAAAAGGAACGAATAGAGGGGAGAGGAGAGGAAAACGAGCTCGAAAAAGGAAAATAGAAAGTAGCTGGTAGTTGAGAGAGTTTGAAAACCATGGAGAAAGAGAGAACAGAGCATGAGGGGACTGGAAAAGAGAGCATCAGTGAGAGAGACGAGTGAGACTTTTTGGGTGAGAGTTGGACTGGAGGGGCAGTAGTTAGAGAGAGGGAGCTGTAGGAAGAGGTAGTTGTAAGAGCTGTAGTTCACCAATGGCGTCTTCTGTAAGAGCTGGGTGGTGATGCAAGTAGTGTTCTTTGTGGTGGTGAATGACATTGATTTGAGGTGTGTTTCTTTGTTTTTTTTTTTCCTATCTGTTTTCTTTATTTTTATTTTTTTGGAAGATGCTTGGTGTTTAAAGGTTGGAAATGGGTTGGTGAGTATGTGTGCATTTGTTCATGATTTCTACGCATGTTTTTTATCTTCGAGTTGAAGACTTGTTTTTTTTTTTTTTTTTTTGGGTTTCTAAGGTTTGGTGAGCTGTAAATTAGCTTGAGCCCTAAGCTTTTTCTTTGAATTCTGGGTCTTGAATTTGTAATTTTTTTTTCTTTGGCCGTTTACTTGAGAGTAAAATTTCTGGGTCTTGCCTTTTTGTTTCTTTTGCTTTTGTTTATTTAATTATTTATCTTTTTTTTTTTTTTTTTTTTTGCTTTGATCTCTACTTGTTTTCGTTTCTCTTTTGAGGAAGTTTTGGAATCTTGATTTTGTGACTTCTTTATTTTCCTTCTCCATTTTTCATTCGTAGATTTGGTGAAGATTTATCACTAGTTTTGAGGTTTCATTATCCAACTGCTAGAAGCTTTCTTGTTTTGAGTTCAAGCACATTTGATGCTTTTCCAGCAAAAGGCAAATTTTGAACACAATTTTTATAATGTGAACTCTGATGGAGTAGAATCAAGTGGGCATTCTCTAAGAACTTTTTATTGTTGAGGGTATTTTCTTCATACAATTTCTCAATTTCAAGTACCTTTGGAAAAAAATCCAGTGTTCAGATACTTGATGCTGGGTTTGGAGTTATAGAGAACAACAAGAGTAGAGTGGAGAAATCTAGATTTTGCTAAAGGAATTGGTGTTATTGAGGGAATTGAGGGTTTGAGGTTGATTAGTCTGCCATTACAATTTTTATCTGCTTGATTCTAGTTGTCATTGATGCATGTGTGAAACTTTGGTTGTTTAAATTCAAGATTATTCCCAAAGGGTCAAGTGTTGGCCCTCTTGTTTCTTCATCCTTTTTATGCCAAAATTTAATTTTCAAATATTTTCCAAAACTCCAATTCCTAAATTTAATTTTAAAAACTTCAATTCTCAAATATTTTTCAAAATTCCAATTTCTTTCAAATTTAATTTCCAAAATTCCAATTCTTAAATTTAATTTCCAAAACTCCAATTCTTAAAAATAATTTTCAAAACTCCAATTCTCAATTAATTTTCAAAACTCCAATTTCTTTCCAATTTAATTTCCAAAACTCCAATTCCTAAATTTAATTTTCAAAACTCCAATTCTCAAATAATTTTCAAAATTCCCATTTCTTTCAAATTCAATTTCCAAAATTCCAATTCTTAAATTTAATTTCCAAAACTTCAATTCCTAAATTTAATTTTCAAAACTTCAATTTTCAAATAATTTTCAAATTTCCAATTTCTTTCAAATTTAATTTCCAAAGTTCCAATTCTTAAATTTAATTTCCAAAACTCCAATTCTTAAATTTAATTTTCAAAACTCCAATTCTCAAAATTTAAATTTAATTTCAAAAATTCCAATTCTTAAATTTAATTTTCAAAACTTCAATTTTTAAATAATTTTCGAGACTTCAATCTTAAAATAAATTTCAAAACTTTAGTTTTCTTTTGAATAGTTTTAATTCCACTCCAATTGTCAAATATTTTTTCAATTCTACCACTTTTCATCCTTTATTAGGGTTTTAGGTGGTCAAAAATCCTGATTTTAATAAGTCTGCTGCCATTCTCATTTTGGTATGCGCTTGTACAAATTTTCTTTGATTTTCAAATAATTTTATGTTTCTTTTGATTTTAAATAAGCATGAAGACAATTTTCATAATTTCAAAATAATGGAGTTTGTGATATTAATTCATGCAAAATAAATTGGGCTTTGGTAGGGGCCCTACATATGAGTTTTCTTTTATGATTGCCAATTGTTATGTTTAATGAATATTGCTCGATCTTTGTCTTGCTCTTTGATATGCATGTGATAATTTTATACTTGAGCTAACCTTATTTCCATGATAGCACATTATTCCTTGTTGCTAAGGTACATTCTCAATCCTACTTCATTTATTTATTCATTATTATACTCGATTCGTTTTATTATGTGATCATTTCATTGGTATCCATTAATTTCCTTATCAATTGCTATACTTGTTTCACCTTATTTAGTATAGACCCATTTTTAGGGGCTTAAAGAGGTGCTACGGTCTTTACTGTACCTTCCCAATAAGTAACCTGACCCCCGAACCCAGGTTTAGTTTTCATAGACCGTCTTTTCCAAATAAGGAGTCACACTTAGGGTTTTCTTTCTCATTTTGTTTTCCCTTAAAAAATAAAACAAAAATAAGTGGCGACTCCAAATCTTTTTCTAAAAATCAATTTTTTACCAAATAAATAAAAAAACGAGTTGCGCCATCGAGTGGGAACACATCGAGCCAAAAATGCAAGGTCCACAAGATGGAAACTCCACTGGGGATTGTCTAGAGGGTCAAACTTGAACTTAAGCTGAGACAAATGTGGTGTTTGATTAGGTGATTGATAGATACCTTCCCTCTGTGCTTTTCTATGCTTGAGTGATCATAGCACACTGAGGATTTTGATGTGACGATTTTCCATGCTTGACCGCTATATCCATTTGGGACATTAACATGTTGATAATATTGATTGATTCTCTTGATTGTCTTAGCATATTGATTTTGCTCTTACCATGATTATCCTACTCACGTTGACATGTATGTTCACACTGTTGTATATCTTGTTGTTTTAGTGATTGACTCCTTTGCTTGTATATTATCTTGATCATATTTGAGCATGTTATCCTTGTTGTTGTTCATTTTGATTGTCATATTCTTATTTAGCTTGTGTGTGGACATGGATGATACACTTGCGTTCTGTTTGACTGCCTGTTGCATGATTGCTTTTTTCTTGTGTGTTTGCATGTTACTTGTCCATGTGGGTCGCATATCTATCCCCTTACCTCTGATCCTATGGTTTCGGTCATTTCCTTCATTTCGGTTCTTACATTTGCAAGTGTGAGGCCTTGTGTGTGCTTGTTTCTCTAATCGAGCCAGTTGGTTAAGAGTAGGGTCTAGTGACGGGCTATATCGATGTTTGGGAGCATTCTGGAGGAGGTGGACATATTGATACTGATTAGAGTCCGATCTTTGAAGACCTGTATAGCCCAAAGCTAGGTTTCATGGATATTTGTGTGAACAGTGTGTTTCATTTTCTGCTTTAGCTTCATAGGATTTTCGAATGCACCCACACCACTCACTGTGCACTTTAATTGACTACTGAGTGTTGAGAGTTGCAAGAGCTTTCACTATAGGAAACCCCCTAGGATGTCGAGGTAGTGCATGTGTGGATGTGATGACCACTTTGCATGGAAGCGCCCCGTCTCTTCGGAGGCGTGCAGAGGGTTGTGTACCGCCTGATGGTATGATCACTTCTGCTAGGGATCCTTTAAAGTCCACTTCTCTTCTTTTTAAAGCTACCTTGAACTTGTAGGTTGAGCCTTAGATCCTTCAATCAGGATTTTCTTTTCTAACATGTGGGTACATTCGTGGGCCTTCAAAGCCGGTTTAGTAGTGATAGGTTTAGTTACCTTCATAGTAGTCTTTTTTATATTTACTCAGAATTGGTTATTAGTTTGATTACTTCCAGGTTACCTTTCGACACATTTGATAGACATTCCTTGTAGAGTTTCCCTTACACCGTATCTTATCTAGTATGTCCACTATTGTAGGAGTATTGATATATTTGGTTTGGATTCAGTTTCTTGGATCAGAGTTAGAGGTAGATCGATCAGAGTATTAGACCAATTAGACTGGAGATCAGATTAGAGAGATATGGATTCACAGGTGGTCATCGTTGATCAGTTTGCTTCGGCTATGACTTCGATTTAGGAGGCTATAGTTGGCCTCTATCATAGGATAGATGGGCAACAAGCCCAATAGGTCTCGCCTCAGGATGGCGCACAGTATGACCTTACAGTACCACCACCCCCTCCACCCAGTCAGTCGGCGCCACAGCCTATACCTTTCACTTTGCATAGTCAGACCGAGGTTGCCCTGCCTCCTGTCACATTGCCTATCCCAACCTTAGAGGACCCACATGCACATATGGATAGACTTAAGCAGAGGTTGAGGTAGATGAGGGCTTCAGACGGAGCTATTATTTGGGAGGATTTTGATGGAGCACCAGTGGCTACTTTACCGGCCAAGTTTAGAATGCCTGAGATTGAGAGATACATGGGCATTGGCTATCCTCGCATCCATTTGAGGTTTTACAATATGGTTATGAGGGCCCATGGACTGGATGAGGCCCAGATGGTTATGCTTTTCCCTATGTCCTTGAGTGGTGCGGCACAACGTTGGTTTGCTTTATTGGATGTATCACGTCATCGGACTTGGGATGATTTGGTCCAGGAGTTTTTGAGACAGTTTGCATTTAACACTGTCATTGATGTTTTGAGGAGAGAGTTGGAGGCTTTGAGGCAAAGACAAGAGGAGTCAGTCACCTCATTTATCTCCTGCTGGAGGAAGAAGATTTCACAGGTTATTGATAGGCCATTTGAGAGGGATTAGATTAGTATGATCATGATGAGCTTGCAGCCTCGATTTGCTAGGCACTTGATGGGATTTCCTTATACGGACTTTGACTCTTTGGTACAGACATTGTATGGTAAAGAGAAGGGCATAGCTAGAGGATTATGGTCCTAGTCTTCCCCTACTAACTCTAAGGGGAAGAAGCCTTTAGGAGGACAGAGATCAGGAGATGTTGGTGTTGTCAGTTCAGTAGGGTTGAGACCTCCTAGACACTATTAAACAGTTGGGCAGACTTTTGGACCCTACTACTCACCACCACCTTAGTAGTATAGGCCACAAGCATCTCCACAGTTGTACGATCAAGCCTACTTGCCTCCCATACTAACACTGCCTTATTATGCCGTACAGGGCATAAAGAGACCTCCGACTTCCTATTCTACCCCAATACAACCGTGCTACGCAATACAGTTTACGGCGAGGCCTCTAACATCCTATCCTAGACTTAGAGCTCAGCAGACCTCTACTCCTTTTGCTTTGAGGACCTAGAGACTGTTTTCACAGTTGGATATGCCGTTGAGCCAGGCTCTTCGGAAGATTACAAAGGCCGGATTATTGACGACTCTCACTCCTAGGCCATTGCCTCAGCCCGTCTCGCCATAGTTTAGGATGGATTTACATTGTGTATATCATTAAGGGCCAGGGCATGAGATTGACCGCTATACTACTCTGAGACATGCCATCCAGGATTTGATTGATCAGGGTTTGGTTCACTTGGGTCAGCCGAGTGTAACCACAAACCCATTACCGGTCCATACTACACATGTAGTTCTCTCTCCGCCCTATGGCATACATTCCATTGGCTTTGTTGAGCTTGACGATCATATCCATATGCTAAGTTGGGATGAGTTAGAGCTAGAGCCCATAGTGGCAGATGAGATTTATAAGATAGGTGGAGTGACCTTGGGCCTATGGATGCCCACACCATTCAGACTGGTTCTTGAGGCGACATTAGTACACACAACCACAGTTGAGCCATTGATTTTCCCACATTATAGTGTTCAAACACCATTCGTCTTGATTCGGGATGTTGAAGAGGTTCAGACTCCATATGTTGATGATGTTCACATTCCCGATATACAGTATGTTATTCGTGGGGGTAGGGTGGTACAACAGCAGTCCCCCGTAGCCACTAGACCCTTGGATGGGATGTCCTCTCATGAGAAGGTCAAGAGAAAGGATGATAAGATTTTGAGGCAGTTGCAGAGCACTCAGGTTCGTATTTCTATTTGGAGCTTGCTGGCATCTTCCAACACTCATAGAGATGCATTGATTCTAGCTTTGAGCCAGATTAGAGTCGAGACTACCACTACTTTGGAGGGATTGATTCATATGATGACGGTTGGCAGAGACACTTGCATAGTGTTTTCTGATGATGACTTGCCACTTGAGGGTTCAAACCATACACGCCCACTATATATCTCAGCCGGTTGTTTAGGCCACCGAGTCCCATATGTCCTTTTGGACAATGGCTCAGCCTTGAACGTTTGCCCTCTAGCTACTGCCATCACCCTCGGTTATGCACCCTTAGACTTTGGTCCCTCCACTCAAACAGTCCGAGCATATGATAGCACTAGGAGGGAGGTTATTGGCATTTTGGAGATTGAGTTGTTGATAGATCCGACCACATTTCCCACTTTGTTCCTGGTTTTGAGGATTCCTACATCTTTTAACCTACTATTGGGCCGACCTTGGATCCACAGAGCTGAGGCCATTCCTTCTTCCCTTTATCAAAAGGTGAAGTTCATTCATAATGGCCAGGTCGTCACAGTGTAGTTTTTTGGAGATACATTTATTTCTTCTGAGCCAGTGCTTCAGATCAGTCACAATGATGACGAGCTATTTTTGATTGGGTTCACATTCGATAAGGTGCAGGCCCTGGAGATGAAGGATTTTTGTCGAGACTTTGTGGCTATGTAGTTTGACCAGCATGATAGCATAGTGGTACTCGACATGATGAGGAGTATGTCTTATTTACCCATCATGGGGTTGGGGTGACGTTAGCACGGGTTTAGTGAGTTCATGGCTATGCCAGATCACGATGTACCATTCAGACTCGGGTTCATCCCTACTGAGGTCGATTATTGATATATGACGCGATTGCGCAAGGAAAGGGTGAGGGCCCGATTGACTCACACACCCTTTGACTATCCTATTTGCCCATACACCATGAGTTTGGTAGACTACTTTGTGAGGCTGTAGGAGCTACAAATGCATTCGGACGAGATCATTGGGGAATTCGACACTGTTCAGGAGGTCAAGCTTCAGCGTCTTGTCCGTCAGCTACAGTTGAGTGATGGAGCTTCTGGCACTTCGGGGTCTACGTTGGCCGCCCCATCATCTTTAGATTGTATGAGCTTTATGATGCTCTATTTCCCGGATGAGATCGATGAGCGCGAGACATTTGTCGAGATTAGAGACATAGTGGATGGAGTTGTTCTACGCGACGAGTACATTGACGAGATGCTTGCGATGAGTATGAGTCAGATCGAGGAGATAGTTTAGCCTGAGCTCACTTTGCCATTTGATCTCTTTGGGGTGTCTGCCATCGAGGTTGCCGAGGAGATCCAGACTGCTCCTACTCTTGGAGTTTATAGAGGGCGATATAGTTGATGATTTGTTTGATGGCCTTGTTGGCCCTGTTGAGGGAGTGTCCGACTTTGTGGAGCTACCTCTTTCATTTAATGTTTTATCGGGATTTGTCTCCCGTTCTAATGATGTTCATGAATCTTCATTTATGGATTTGAGCATTTTCGAGTATCCACCTGTCTTGTATGATATCACTTTATCTACACCCCCTTCACCCACATCACATATATTTGATATAGATGATGAGATTGTATTGCATGATTTAGATGATGATTCATCTTTTGCTTCTGATTTGGGCCCCATTGATAAGAGAGTTTCACTTGCTACAGGAGACGCAGAGATTGTTGATTTCGGCACAGTAGATCAGCCTAGGGAGCTAAGGATCAGATCTAATTTATCTACAGATGAGAGAGATAACCTCATCCAACTGCTCAGATCATATTTGGACGTTTTCGCATGGTCTTATGAGGACATGCCAAGCCTTGATCCATCTATCGTCCAGCATCGTTTGCCACTTCTGCCCCATGTCAGACCGGTTAAGTAGAAGTTGAGGCGATTTCACCCTCGTTGGAGTTTACAGGTGAAAGAAGAGATTTAGAGGCAGCTTAGTATAGGATTTTTATCAGTGGTTGAGTATCCCGAGTGACTGGCCAATGTCGTCCCTGTTCCCAAAAGGGACGACAAAGTGAGAGTCTGTGTTGATTTCCGAGATCTCAACAAGGCCAGTCCCAAGGATGATTTTCCTCTCCCACACATTGACATGGTAGTTGATAGTACAATAGGTCATTCGATGTTATCCTTTATAGACGGGTTTTCCGAGTATAGTTAGATCTTGATGGCTCTAGAGGACATGGAGAAGATGTCTTTCATTACTGAGTGGGGTACTTATTGCTACAGAGTGATGCCGTTTGGTTTGAAGAATGCAGGAGCTACTTATCAGAGAACAGCGACTATTCTTTTCCATGACATGATGCATCGAGACGTCGAGGTCTATGTAGATGACATGATAGTGAAGTATCGAGATAGATCATATCACCTAACAACTTTAGAGAGATTCTTTGAGAGGATCAGACAGTTCAAGTTGACTGAATCCCAAGAAGTGCACTTTTGGAGTAACTTTTGGGAAACTTTTGTGATACATGGTTAGTGAGAGAGGCATAAAGGTAGCTCTAGATAAGATTAGAGCCATCCTTGACACACCTGCGCCGAGGACCAAGAGAGAGATTAGAGGCTTCTTAGGTAGACTTCAGTACATCAATAGATTCATTACCAGATTGACAGACATCTATGAGCCTATTTTTTGACTCTTGAGGAATAGTCAACCTACTATTTGGGATGATCAGTGCTAGGGCGCATTTGAGAGGATCAAAGAGTACTTGTTGTCACCTCCAGTCTTGGTACCTTCTACACCAGGTCGTCCTACTCCTATACTTGTCAGTTTTAGACGTAACATTGGGATGCATGTTGGCTTAACTCGATGATTCAGGAAATGAGTGAGCTATTTATTATTTGAGTAAGAGGTTGCTAGATTATGAGATGAGGTATGTCATGATTGAACGCTACTACTTGAAATTGGTTTGGGTTACTCGGAGACTAAGACATTACATGACCGAGCATTCAATGCACTTGATATCATGTCTAGATCTCTTGAGATATTTGTTTGACAGACTTGCTTTGGTCAGTCGACTCATGAGGTGGTTGGTACTTTTGACTGATTTTGACATCCATTATGTTACTTAGAAGTCTATCAGAGGGAGCATTGTTGTAGACCACCTAGCATCATTACCAGTTTCTAATGGTAGAGTTATTGATGATGATTTCCCACATGAGGATGTTGCTATTGTGACTAGTCTATTAGGTTGACACATGTACTTTGATGGTGTAGCCAACCATTCTGGATACGGGATAAGTGTTTTTGTTGATATCCCCTCATGGCGACCATATTCCTAGATCTATTTGTTTGGCATTCTCCGATTAACATCCTGGCATGAACAATATTGTTGATGAGACTTGCATCTTGGGACTAGAGATAGCTCTTGAGCTCGGGATTAGACAGATGGAGGTGTTTGGTGACTCCAATATGGTATTGAGATAGATTTAAGGCCATTGGAAGACTAGAGATGTGAAGCTTAGGCCTTACCATGCATACTTAGAGCTATTGGTTAGGAGGTTTGATGATTTAAGTTATATGCAACTGCCTAGAGCGCAAAACCAGTTTGCTGATGCCTTAGCTACTCTAGCTTCCATGATTGATATTCTTACTAATACCGTCGTTTGCCCTTTACTAATTGAGTCGAGATCAGTTTCTACCTATTGTTGCTTGATTTATGAGACAAAGTTGGATGATGGTTTGCCTTGGTACCATGACATATACCAGTTTCTAAGACTTGGTGCATATCCTAAGGTTGCCACGACCAAGGATAAGAGAGCATTGAGATAGTTGGCCACTCGATTTGTGATATGTGGCGAGACACTATACAGACGTTTGACTGATAGGATGTTACTATTGTGCTAAGATCGCGCTTCTACTGATCGAGTGATGCGAGAGGTTCATGCGGGAGTCTGTGGACCACATATGGGAGGACATATGTTAGCTTGTAAGATCATGAGGACCAGGCATTTCTAGTTGACTATGGAGATAGATTGTTGCCAGTTTGTTTAAAGATGTCCAGAGTGTTAGATTCATGGAGACCTCATTCACGTACCCCTTTCAGAGTTACATGCACTGACTTCGCCATGACCATTTTTAGTATTGGGTATAGACATTATTGGAAAGATTTCGTCGAAGTCTTCCAGTGGTCATGAGTTCATCTTGGTCACCATTGATTACTTCACTGAGTAGGTGGAGGTTGCCTCATATGCGAGATTGACATCATTTGGAGTCACTAGTTTCATCAGATCACACATTATTTGTCGCTATGGAGTCCCTCATGAGCTTATTTTGAATAAAGGAGTACATTTTAGAGCAGATGTTGACACTTTATTACAGAGATACGGTATCCAACATCATAGATTGTATGCGTACAAGCCGCAGACTAACGGAGCGGTAGAGACTGTGAATAAGAATATTAAGAGGATCTTGTGGAGAATGATTGAGACTTCTTGGGATTGGTCAAAGAAGCTTCCATTTGCATTATGGGCTTATCGGACTTCTTTTCACACCTCTACAGGAGCCACACCTTACTCCTTGGTGTATGGTATGGAGGCAGTGCTACCAGTTGAGATAGAGATGGGTTTATTGAGGGTAGCATTGGAGCAGCAAATTTCAGAGGCAAATTGGGCTCAGGCTCGATTAGACCAGCTCAATCTCCTAGATGAGAGGAGATTGAGGGCAACATACCATATTTGTGCTTATTAGAGGAAGATGGCCCGTGCATTCAAAAAACGTGTCAAGCCTAGATCGCTACAGAGAAGTGACTTAGTTCTGAAACTTATCAGGGGATTGATCAGAGATCCCGGACGGAAGTTCAAACCTAATTGGAGCGAACCTTATTTCATCAGGGAGTTGACCTTAGAGGGCGCTACATGGTTGATGGATTTAGATGGAAACTGATTCTCGGAGCCAACTAACGTAGATCAGCTGAAGAAGTATTATGTTTGAGACCATGGTCGTAGGATGGGTGGCCATCATTTCGGTTAGCCATATACCTTGTTATCCCCTTTTGATATACAGACCGTTGCTAGCTCATTGAGCCTCGCATGGGCATCAGAGCATCTTTTTCTTATTGCCTTGCTTACATTTCTACATTGAGATAAGGGCCCTTTTGGTGTATGCATGCTTCATTTAGGAGTTTCATGAGCCTTGGGCCTACGTGCACATCTTTCTCTCATTATTTTTCCTACCATCACATTACTGCATTCCATCATATCTCATTGGTTGTGTTCTTAATCTCTTCTTCTTTATTCTATCTACTACTTGTTTTGCTTCATATTCTCTCCACCCTGAGTGATGTTCCTTCTCAGTTCATTACATGGAGGATCGTCATGTCATTTCCACTATCTATCATACGAACACTGATTAAGAGATCCTTAGTTTGAGAAGGTCATTTCGCTAGAGAGAGTTTGTTACTTTAACACTTGAGAGTGTGTATATGCATTATCGATATCATCTTTGAGGTTCATTTGTTTATGTTTAGGGTATATGCATTTGTATATATGTAAAAAAAAAAACAAAAAACAAAAAAGAAAAAGAAAAAAAAACATAAAAAAAGGGAAAAAAATGAAAATGAAAAAAAGAAAAGAAAAATAAGCACATGTGTGTATGTGCATAGTATTCTCCATCATTAAGTGTGTATATTGATATCTGAGGGTCATTTTATCGAGTATGTTTGTTGTTGAGAGTTAGTATGTGAGCTTTCTGAGATCTTATTTTCTTTGTATTCACTTTGCCATACTTCTTTGAGAGTGAGATGAGTGACCTTCTCCTAGAGACTTCGGGTCATTGTCCTTTCCATCATTACATTCATTATTGATGTGACTTCACTCCATGTTTGACTTGAGTTGATCATCACTTTTCTTTGTATATTCATTGTTTCACTATCATTTTCGTCATTGCTTGTGATTCATCCCATTCGTTTCACTCCTTTGTTCTTTTCTTAGACTAACCTATTCTAGGTTTGACATTTCCCTTGCATCACTCTTGCGTATCTCATTATCAGTTTGGTTTGCTTCATTGTCTCATTATTGATATTATATTCACATTGGGCACCTTTAGGTCCATGGCTCATGAATTTTTTTATACATGTTGCATTTTATACATAAGGGCATGAGTTTTTTATCATTGGGTATTTGGGCCTAGTTTCCCTTCATTTCTATTAACCCATCACCTTAGCCTACATTATGTCCCATGTCTTAAGACCACCTTGAGGCCATAGGATCAGATGTCGTCTTCGACAACCCCTATTTGGACAGGTATTTGAGGTTTGGTTGATATTTAGATATCATCATGCTTCTTCTTCTGGGAGACTCATTTTTTATGTTTGGACCCAATTAAGTTGTAGATATGGATGACCGGGATCACGCATTTGATGACGAATGATTTGAGGTTATCCGATTTTCTGATCTACCATACATTTGATGCCATACTGGGGCATATTTCCTTTTCGGTTAAGATTTGTAGATCTTTATGGAGTCACATGATCATCATCACTCACAAGATGCATGTCAAGTTGATAACCTGTTTGTTATCTTATCATGATCCCTCAATGGAGTCTCTTTTGGGTCATTAAGTTAGGCTCACACTTTTCGACATTTAGATGTCATCATGCTTCTCTTTCTAGGAGATGTCTCCTTGATGTTTGGGTTTGATTGAGCTATGGATTTGGGTGACAGAGATCACACATTTGATGATGGATGATTTGATGTTGATCGATTTTTAGCTTATTCCACATCTGATTCCATACTGGGGCGTATTTCCGTTTCAATTGAGATTTGTAGATCTTCATAGAGTTGCATGATCATCCCCACTTATGAGATACACGCCAAGATGATGACTTGTTTGTTATTTTATCATGATCCCCCAATGGAGCCTCTTTGGAGCCATCCAGTCAGACCAACATTTTTCGGCAATTGGTTGTCATCATGTTTCTCCTTTTGGGGTACACCTTTTTGATCTGTGGGTCCGATTCAACTATGGACATGGATGGCTAGGATTACACACTTGGTGATGCATGATTTGGTGCCATATGATTTTCTGACCTACCACACATTTGATGCCATATTGGGGTATATTTATGTTTTGGTTGAGATTTGTAGATCACCATTGATTTGCATGATTTTCAAGAGATTGAGGTCATAGTAGTTACCCAGGCAGACTATTCTCTTGAGACTTCCTAGTGGATCATTCATTTGAGATGACGATGGATTCCCTTAGCAGAGCATCTCGAGTAAGAGGCATCCATACTATTATGATGTTTCATCAGGCCTTGTGTTTTGGTTGGATGGGTTTTGAGGCTATATTTATAGTCGATTTGATCATTCTGACTAGCTAGCGGAGCGTCTTTTGGGACTCGTGGAGTCCCTTTCAGATCATTTCAATAGATTGAGAGTTGTGGCAACACCCTACATTGGGGCATATTTCCTCCTCATCATTTTCTCCCAGCTATGGCATTCAGAGTCATCATCTCCTTATAGTTCTACATTCAGAGTTGCCATTTCCTCATAGCTCAGCATTCAAAGCCACCTTCTATTCTCAGTTACGACGTTCAGAGTCGTCATTCTCGACGTTCAGAGCCATGTTTTCAGTCAGGCGTTCAGAGTCGCCATTCGTTCACAATCAGGCGTTCAGAGCCACCATCTCTCCACAGTTTGGCGTTCAGAGCCGTTGTTAACATTCAAAATATTAATCTTTAATTTAAGTAAAAAGAATAAAATATAGAAAGATAAATTACTTTATTATTCAATAAATTAATTTTCAATAAAAATTTCAGCATTGAGAGACATAATTTTTTGAGTATTAATCAATTTTTAAAAAATAGTAATTCATTTGTATATTAAAATATTTTATTTAGTAATTATAAATGATAAACAACTAAAGTAATTTGAAAAAATAATAAAATATTTCTTTTAAAATAATTTAATACACTTAAAATTAGAAATGATTAACTATTTTTTATTAATTTTTTAAAAAGAAAAAATTGAGGAAAATAAAATATTTTTTTGTTATATCAAAATTTTTATTTGTTTTCAATTTTTAATGAAATAGATTTCAAGAAAATCGATCAAACAAAAAAAAAAAAAAATTAAGAAATCACTTTTTCAAAAACTACATATTCAACTTATAAAAGCCTTGAAATTAAAAAACACTATATCATAAATACAAACACCAAGTCAATCCTTAATTATCAAATGTTTTTAATATTAAAGAATCAAAGTCACCTACTATCATGATTATAAAAAACCAATAACATTGTTCATGTAAATGCTAAAAAACTAACAAACATCCCAACAATTAATAAAGTATCAACCATGATCAAAGATCAATTATTATCATGAATGCAAAAAACCAACAATTTTGTTCACATGAACCATCAAATATCCTAACAATAAAAAAAAAAATATCAACCAATAACTTGTATTAATATGTTCAATCCTAAGTAATCGATAACCTGTATTAATATGTTCAATCCCTAAACAATCAAACGTATTCAAATATAAATGATCAAAGATCAACTACTATTATGAATATAAAAAACTAATACCTTTTCCATATATATAAACTAATAAATGAACAAATATCCTAACAACTAACAAAGTAATAATGATGAATATCAACAAGCCTAAAATATTAAAATTCAACATTACTAGATGACAACTTCAATATTAGAATACTATAAACCAACATACATCACGAATATAAATAAACTAATATTCAATAAAAGTTAGCATGCATCATCAATACAAATAAACCAACAAACAACAAAAGAGAAACATGGATCATCAATTTATGTTCAATAAAAGATATAAAAGTCATCAATGTGTGCCACATGAAGGAGGCTTCTTCATTGTGGGCATTGGTGACATCTTTCCAACTCCGATTGATTTGAGAGACCATCCAATGTTGCTCCATTTCCTCGTCCTCGTCCACGCCCTTGATCTTGAACCTAGTCCTCTTCCTGTTGTTCAACAAGCGGTGTGGGACAGTATTGCATTTACCTTGCCACATCATCTCTAAATGGATGCCCTAATGATTGTGGTGACAAAGTAACGAGTGGTGTTATAGGTGGACTAGATGACACCTTGATACTAGGTGACATAGGTATATGAAAATGAGGTCCATCAATATGAGAATGTAATAGCTCTTGGATGAATGATGTCTCGACATCTTCCTTATCACCCCCTCATTAATGGATGGAATTGATGAATGAGGTAGCAGCTAGTCTAGTGGTGTAGAAAAAGTGAAGGTAGTATACTATAGAGGCAAGGATGGCATTGAAGATGATGATGGAAAATGTAGCGATGCATCATCGATAAGGAAGTGTGGATCATCAGAAATATGCTCTCCATGTGTTCGTACAACTCCACCTTTAGTTCGTACCCTACCATCTCTAGTCTATACCCCACCACTTCTAGTTCATACCCCTCCACATCTCATTTCTACCTTCTCATCGGATGATTGTCTCTTCTTATCAGTGGCATTAGGGGGAATGAGCAACCTATTAGCCTTAGTATAACCTTTAAAATGGTTGCACATAATTGACGAATTTCATCGCAATGACCTATATAGGTGGTTGTGGCAGTACTCCATCATGTAAAGCCGAATGTAAGTATATATGTTCTATAAAGGGAAATCTATCCCATACCCATAATTGTGACAAAATGAGAGGACCCAATACACCATGTGCATCAATACGGGATGATTGACACATCTCTCGATATAGCCAAGCTAGGCAAACACTACCCCAACTATAAGTACCAATAACTCCAAAATCCTCAAGCAGTGGTTAAAACATTAAATGTACCCTATTGTTCGATTTATCTACAAAAAGAAAACCTTTAATCAATTGTAAGATGAATGCCTTAGTGTAGCACCACATGGACTCCGCATCAGCATTAGGTGCCAATAAAGGAAAAGGCTCTATAAACCAAGTCAAACAAAGTGTTTGTCCAAATATATCTCTATCTTTAGACACCACTCCTAACAATGCAACACACACCTCTCTCCAATCCAAGCATATGCTACCACTAATTGTAATACCATCAATCGGTAAGCCTAAAATAATGCTAACATTTTGAAGTGTGATGGTACATCTCCCTGAGGTACATGGAAAGTGTGGGTCTTAGGGCACCATCTCTCTATAAATGCTGTAATAAGGTGCCAATGAAATGAAATGAAACCTAATCAGGTAACATCGTAGAATCCAAATTGTTGCAAATATAGAATAATATGTGCATCGAAAATACTATTACGATAGAAACTAGCCTCACGACATCGACAATGGAGCTTTCCAAGATCTTTTCCTACCCATATAAGCAAAAATCGGTGTATTTCTTGGTTATATAGAACATAACGATCTAAAGTCCTGGATCCATGAGAATGTATTCCATGTATCATTTAAATAATGTTATTAGTTTATTACATAACATTGCAATGACTTTATGTGGAAATAACTCAATGTTCATGCTTAATGTTACAAAAAAACTTTCATATAAATAGTAAAATTTTAAACTTGAACTTACAATATCATTGAGTGGTTATGTCAGAAGACTTCCCTCTATTAGGACATTTTTGACAATTGTGACCCTCTTGTTTACAAAGCCCACATCGAACTTTGACACTTGGTTATCTCAAATCCATTTCATTCCTAATCCTTGAAGATCTTGGTCTTCCTTTATCATGTAATAGAGTTGGATTAGGATGAACAATTAAAAAATTAGGTTTTGGCTAATAGGATTGATGTGGAATAGAATTGAATTGTGCTACATAACAACAACCGTATACATCCATCCTATAATGTTTGTCAACAAATTACCAACTATCAATCCTTGTATGTGCACACACAGCTAGCACGTGTGAACATGGGATACCAAAGGATTACCATTTATTACAAGTACATGTTCCTTTTTTCAACTTCACAATTTGTATATTGTTTCCTTTATCAATATGAAACCCATGGGGAGCAGTTGTCACTTCAAATATCTCATTTGAACAGTGAAAGATTGTGATAGTGTGTTCACTAACCCTTGACTCATATTTTGTTATTTTGTTAATGGCATGGAAAGTGTATAAATCTCCATTTATAATTTGAATTTGTATCTTTGTTTGACAAGTCTCAAAATAAGAGACACGATGATAGAAAGTTAATCAAACAAGAGTAATGATAGGCAACATTCTAGCCCCCTTAAGCACTCCATTTATGCATTCAACAATATTTGTAGTCATCCACCCATACTGATGTCCTCTATCATGTGCCAAAGTCCATTACTTCGTGTCCAACTTGTTAAACCATCCTTAGCATTTCTCATCTAACCATTTTAAATCAGTCATATATGACTCATACTTTCATGGTTGATATTGAGACCTAGTTCTATACACTAAGTCTTTTAACATCTTATTTCTATATTTATCATTGAAGTTGCTTGCCACATGCCTAAGGCAATATCGATGGTGTGCATAAGGAAGTTTTCATCCAAAACTAAGATCCCTAACAATGGCTTGTATTCTTGCTGACAATAAAAAATGAGACATATGTCTTCTCTTTGCATGACTTGACACATTAATGTATAAAGAAACCAAGACTAACTATCTGTTGATTCATCTTCAACTATTGCAAATGCAAGAGGGAAGATATGACCATCAACATCGACTGATGTTGCAATCAAAAGTTTTCTTATGTATTTTCCATATAAAAAAGTACCATCTATTTGTATTACTAGTCTACAGTGCTTAAATCCTTCAACATATGCCCCAAAATCCCAAAACACACGTATAAAACGTACATTTCCATTGCAACCTACTAGTACTCATGTCTTCCAAACAACCTTAGTCTTAGGGTTAGTTAGTTTAACGATATTCATCTACCTAGGTAAAGCTTGGTAAGATTCATCCCAATCACCAAATATACTTATTGAGAAAATGAAGGCTATGCTTGATTAAGAAAAACACCCAAAAGGGAGGGGGGAGGTGAATTGGGTTTTTCAAAAACTTTTTCAACACAACAAATTCAAGCACAATATAATCAAAGAATAACGAGATAGAGTTAGAGAATTCAAACTTGGGTTTTATAGTGGTTCGACACTTCCTTGCCTATGTCCACTCTCCTCAATCTCCTAATCGAGTGAGGGTTCCACTAACTTGAAGCTTCAACCAAGCTTCCAATCTTCTTACACTTGGATTTCAACTCCAATGAGCTCTTACACAATCTCATCAAGATTCAAACCTCTTGAAGGCTTTAACACTCAATTTTTACAAGAATGAATTCCTCAACCTAGCTCAAAGATAGCTCAAATACAAAAAAAAGCTAGGATGACTCACAAGGGTGCACTAAAGGATATGCAAGTGATGATTTAATGCACTAAGAAAGAAATAAAAGCTTTTAGGCTAAGAACAGGTAGGTACAAAATTGATTGCAAGTGTTCTCTATCTCATAAATGAAGTGGAACTCTCAATATATAGGTTTCTAAGCTTAGGAGCCAAAAACAACAAAAGGCAGCCTCGACCAGTCGAGCTAGGGGTCGACCGGTTCACTAGCCGTAAGAACATTTAATGCTTTGGCAGATTACCATTGCCTCGATCGGGAAGGGGTGAACCTTAACCGGGAAAAGGAAGCTACTGGATGAGAGAGAGTGTTTTTAGCACTCCTTGACTGGACCTCGACCGGACAAGGGTAACCAGTCAACCGGTTCCCCTACAGGTTGAGCCGGTTGGCTAGAGCCTTGACTGGTTCAGCCTTTTGGCCCTGAAAACCTATTTTTTTCAATTCCTTTCTTTTCTAACACTTAGGCAAGGTCTTTAGGTGAATTAATATGTCAATTTTAAAACATTTTGCGTAAGGTACATTTGATAAAACTTGGGTTTGAATGAAATCGAAAATTTAAAGGATAAACCGAGTTTTCAAAGATACATGAAATGGTATGAAAATCCTAAGTGCACCCATGCATTCATCTTACATTCGTTTCCTATGATCAGGAGTCTTCCAAAAGTCTCGATCTTGTATCCATTTGGTCATTTGACGAATTTCTGAATTTATACTTGAGATTCTTTAGCATTCAAATCAATTAGTCACTTAACCATGGTTTGTTATCATCAAAACCCGATTAGGAGAATCCTTGGGTTAATACTTATGATTTCTTTCTTCTTTGCTTCCTAAATCCTCTTGTAATGAACATTATAACCAAATTTATCTTTCACCATTTGATGTAATGCAACAATTGAAATTGTGTGATCACGTTGGACTACATTTTGAACTTCTCGTGCAATTAATGTGGAGTCTAATTGTGAGTGGTCTTGTGATAGTTTAGAGTAAACGTAAGTGTGAGGACCTATGTACTTTGTTATCTTGAACAAACTATGAGTTTTATTACAACATGCACGAAACCTCCAATTACAATCCTCAAACCACTTTTTGAACTTTACAACCCACATATTTGGCTCTGATTCAAAACAATCAAATGTTGATTCCTACATATGGAATAACGTTTAACAACATATTGTAAGTCTACCCTACTCTCAAACTACAAGCCCTTAAACAATTCATCTAATTCATTCCACAATCCAGTGCATGTGGTCAAATCCTTGTCAGTCATGGAGTTGATTGCATCCCAATTCAATTGTCTAAATATTGGGGAAGGGACATCATGTTGACCACCACCTAGCAATGATGCATCATTTTATGTATTTTCATTATCCTCCATGTCCATAATATCCTCATTAGCATAATCTTTGTTAAATAAATCCACATTGTCATCATCATTGCCAGGTAAAATATCAACATAATTTTCAACTATCATTACAACTGAATTAGTCACCCTTGCCAAATCTACCCTAACTATAGGTTCCATGTCATTATCATAACTTTGCATATACATAGGGGAAGAGGTGTTCTCTTCTACCATTTGTTGACTTGGACCTACACCTTCAATATGCTTTGGGGTAGTAAAGCTACTTGGCATAGAGTGATGATCGATTGAAGAAGTTTGACAATACATTTCAATGGTATTTAGGGGAGAAGACTGTGCGACAACATTAAACATTATGCTCACATCACCATCATCTCGAATAGGCAAAGAGATGTAATTAACAGTACCATTTCCATTTGGAAAAGGAACTGAATATTGGAACACCATATTTAACTTGGTGTAAGTATGATTAATATTTAGAGCATGACATTCTAACTCGTCAAATGCCATCATATTATTGAGTGAAACACCATTATCAGGAGGACGATTATAACATACCCCAAATTCACAATCAATAATTTCACCACTAGTATAATACAACATTGTGGTGTAACCGTCCATTATCAAACCTATTTAAAAGATCAACAAAGAAGTATGATCATCAATAAATTTTTTGATAATGATTGATATACCATATAACAAAGATGTATTTTGAAAATCTATTTTGCTAATATTATGGTGCATTGTCCATTACCATTTTAAAAGTCATATTTTTCAAAAATAATAATGCACAGCTACCATTTTTATTATTATATTATATACATTCAAATAAATTAAGTAACATTTTAGTTTTATTTCTACTTTTATTTATATTTTTATTTTGAGATCTCAAGAATTTTTTCAATAATTTAAGACTAATATTAATTTTTTAAAATATAAAATAAATTCATAATTTTGAATAATGTTCTATTTATATTTCTTAGAATTTAATATTTTTAAAAATAATATTGTATGCAAAAAAATAATTTAATAGTAATAGCCTTTACTAAATTCATTATTTTATTTTATTATATATTCTAACATTTTACAAAATAACCATTTATATATCTAGGTTGTTGCATGTAAGTTGTTAAACACATTCCCAAGAAAAGAAGATTGGAGATGATGAGTGTTTGGGGTGAAGGAGAAGAGACTTGAATGGAGAATATAAATCAATGGCAACGTACGTACTGTGTAGGGTAGTGGTCATAAAATGAGATTATTGGAGAATTGAGAGTGGGTTCTAATCCATTTTGTACTGAGACATTGAGATTTAAGGAAACCCACAATGGATGAATTCACATGCAAAAGTATATGATCAGAAAATGTCATGATGCCAAAGGAATGGAGAACATAAAAAATTTGGGTGCTGACTGTGAACAAACCAAAGTAATTAATACATTACATTGTTCAAACATGTTTTAAACAACAATAACTTCCAAACATATTCTTTGTTTTCCTCATTAACCTTTTTTCTGAACTCTACCAAAAATGTTATTTATTTATTTATTTATTTTTTGTTTTGATGAACAAAAACTATTTTTCAAAATTACATAATTTTATTTTTGAAAACACTAAAAACTGTTTTTAAAACCTATTCTTAAAAGCTGTTTTCTAGAACAATTTTCAAAAATAGCAACCAAACTTGCCCTTATTTTTATAAAACACCAAAACATTTTTTTCTGTTTTTTAAATTAAAAATAGTATTTAAAAACAATGAGAAGAAAACACAGTTAAACAGCCCAAAGTTTTTTCATATATATTTTGCTAAGAAGCACAGCTATACACTTTGATACACTTTGTGACATGTATAATTTGATTAAAAACTTATGGAATAACCAATTTTGCTTATGATTGGCAGTATTTGGTTACTCACCAGATAGAAGCCAGACTGAGGTGAATTTCCCGCCGACTTGGCCACCGTAAGTTTTCTTGAGAACCAAATACCAAGATCAAGATCACCGAAGAGAGACTTGCGCCCATCGCCACTGACACAGAAAGATCAAGCTCTCCACGAACATTGCAACACGGTTTCACATGAATGTATGGCCATTAGAAACCGGGAGAATCTCAAATATCCAACTTGATGACCTTCAAGTCCATTAACCTATAAGAAGAACAATCTTCACTGTTCTTGTTTTTCCTTTTCTTTTTTAATCATCTTTTTAATTCTGATCACATGCATTTACGTTTCAAACCATCTAGCTTTCCCTGTACAAGGAAGTGGAAGAACATCAAAAATCAAACAAGAACGTTACTGAGAACAGCAATTTTCTCACTCCTCTATTTGGTTCCGTACAAAACCAAGAAAAAACAGAACCAGACAAGTTATCTTATTCTTGAAGAACCCCAAAATTTGAGACCATGCAGTGTTCAAAGATTTTGGTTCCTTCCATTTCCCTACTCTTTCTCCCCAACCAAACAAGACCTTTTAGCCTTGTAACATACTGGGTGGAGTGTCAACCGTCCACATGAAGCTATCATAGTTATTCATGGCAAGATACCGCACAAATGGACTGCATGTTTTTCTCGTAATTCGAGGGTTGGATGAATAAAGCAGTATGCAAAGAAACCAAGAAACCAAAAGATGCATGTCAGAATCTTTGTGATTATTAAGAACGAAAAGAAAAAAACAGAAAAGTGAAGCCTTTATGATTGCATGGACGTGAAGGGAATCAAGCTGGAAATTCCGATTCTCCCAGTGGTTTTCAATCGCCATGCATTCATCTGGCACCAGGTTGAAGCACTCGTCGAGAGCTTGATCTTTTTGTGGCAGTGACTGGTGCAAGTCCCGTTGGGCATGCGGAAGCATTCGTGGTCAACATGTATTTCCAATAGGAGGACGACCTAAACCTTGAGGTCCTGCTCTATCGCTGAATATATGCAATAAAGAAGAAAATTAGGTTATAGTTAGTTGAAGATAAGATAGGATAGGATATATATCCATACATATCCTATTAATATAATATTTTAAAGTAGCATAGATAATGAGATGTTTTATGTTATATTATACTTATATGTAATTTATGAAATAAATAAAAAATAATATGAAATATATATTATTTTGAATGTTTAAAATAAAAATTTCTATCACATTCTAATATTTTCTATTTTTAAAAAAATGAAAATTTTGTTATATTTAACAATATTCATGATTAAAATATTTAAATTTTATAAATAAATATTTTATATTATGCTATTCAATATATAAAAATAATTTATATATCATATATTAATATCATTTTATAAATATTTTTTTTTAGTTTTTTGGTTTTAACCATAAATTTAATTTATAATCAAAAAATTTATTTTACAAAATGAGTATATAAAAAAATAAATTTATACTACAAGGATATGCATATACTATATCTTAGTATAAGATTAAAATATCCCATATAGAACAGAAGAATGGATAAAAAAAAAGGGTGGAAAATATATCTTATCACTTATCCTATCTCATATTTGGTTGACCATAGGATGAGAGAAGTGACGGGATAACTTATCCTATCACATCATCAACCAAAATGTAAGATAAAATATAATATTTTTTTATCCTATCTCATGCTATCTAGTTTGGTTGATAGAATATGATATGATAGAATATGTATATCTTAAGATATCATATTTCATTGGATAAGATATGCATATTTTAATATATGATTTCTAATGGGATAATATCTCATGGACATTTTAAGATAGCATATCAATGAGATATGCTATATTATATTATATTTATATTTCATTTATGAAATAAATAAAAAATAACAGGAAATATATATTATTTTCAATTTTAAAAATAAAAATCACATCACATTCAAATATTTTTTATTTCTTAAAATCAAAATTGTACATGACAAAGTGTGTTAAAAGCATATAATGTGCTTCTTAGGGAAAAAAAAATTACATTCATAGAGAGTAAAAGGTGATTGAGTAATTTATCAATTGGTTGCAACTGATGTTTCTCATGTGTGAAGTGATTTAATGGTTTAGTTTCATTAATGTTAATAACATAACATGTTATCAAAAATGTAAATGAAAAAATGTTACAAGTGGTGTTATACTTAATTTTAGTGTGTTTGACAATGATTTTTGAAAGCATTTATAGTATTTCTAATACTTAAAAGGAAGTCTGTTTCATAGCGATTTTAGGAAACTTTTCCAATATTTTAAACAGTTGAAATTTTTTTATCATTCAAGTGTTAGAAAAATTATAAATATTTGCTAATATTTAAATACAAGGTTTTACCAAATTCTAGAACTTCAATTATCTATAGAACCGTTTGTCTAGTACCTTTTGAACTTTAGTTTTACATGATCATTGTCATATCATGCAGTCATCCACATTTGAAAGAGAATGACTTAAATATTAAGATAAACCCTATGTGAGGATCATTTAAAAAATGCAAAAATTTGTGTTTCATTATTGAAAGTTGATCGATTGATATATCAGTCTAAAATTGTTTTGGATGTAGATGATTTATCTACCCCTCGATGAGAATGATAAAATATTTTGCTAATTTGATTAATTTAAAATTACTCTTAAATACCATTTTAATTAAAAAAATATAGAAATTTTAGAAATTAGATGATCAATTTTTGCACTCATCCACAATATGAAAACTGTTATATAAAATAGAAAAAAAATAAATAAAGCAAATTTAATGTTAGAACCACTTATTATAGCATTTTTAATTTACTTTAATACATTTTGTCGTATACAATTTTGATTAAAAAAGAGATTGTGGACATGACAATATTTGGTTGGTCACTGCAATCTTCAACAGAAGACTCACAAGTACAAAGAAGCCAAATTCAGGATAACTAGATATAGAGAAAGAGAGAAGATGAATTTCCATCCTTTGAACCGATCCCCACGAACACTTCATGGTGGTAGCGGCTGAATGCATGGCCATTAAAGACAACTTGGAGTATCACAATTTCCAACTTCAACCTCTTCAGTCCCATGCAATCGTAAGGGTTACGCAAATAAGAAGATTTTTCAGTTCTTTCTTGATTTTTCTTTTCTTTTCTTTCTTTGTAATCTTTCTGATACCGAATGCATGCATTTCTTAGTTTGTTGGTATACTGCTTTATTCATCCATCTCTCAAGTTGGGAGAAAATCCATCCTTTTGTACGGTATCTCACCATGAATAACAATCAATTGTGAGAAGATTTCATGCAATATAATCAATCCAAGCATACGAAACTTCTACCATTAAAAATCATTTCTAAAAAAAATGAAAATGAATTTAGGATCATACTTACCTCCAACCATTGTTTAGCTTTCTGTAATCGGTGAAGTGTTGATTTCCAACCTTTAATCTCTCCTTTGTTTTGATGGTGTATATTCTAAAGATAACAGCAGAGCGAGTTCGGGACCATTTTCTAAAAACTTTATAACAGTGGCTTCCATCAAACCACGTTGCTCTTGCCACCATGTTGAGCAGTTGGTGGAACGTGCTCATTAACCGCAGTGGAAGAGGGATGGTGGAGGACGTGGTCAAAGTGCTGGACCACATCATGAAGTGCTGGAACGTGTGTTGGAATGTGTATCAGCTAACATTCTCCCACTTGGTCCACACTTTAACCTAATGTCCTATCTCAGTCCATCAATTATCCCCATTAAGTAACAAATACATGAATCATGGCGATAAGTCCTCTATTTAACGAGTGTTACCTTCCATGTATTACAGTGTACTCATTTCTTAACATTATACTTTATGTAGCAATATTACTTAATGAATAAACCCTATGTTCATTCTTGGTCCAATGAAGTTAAATTTTCTCAAAATTAAAAGTGCACATCAATATGAGAAAACATCATAATAGGAGTTTGTACAATAGAAACTACATAAGGGAACTAAGTCCCATGTTCACTACATGATCCTTGAATTTCAACGGTGGCATGCCCTTAGTCAAAGAATCAGGGATCATCAATTCAGTGCTAATGTGCTCAATAACCACTTTTTTTCTTTAACACGTTCTCTTATGGCTAGATACTTAATGTCGATGTGTTTGCTTCGACTTCCACTTTTATTGTTCTTTCCCATAAAGACTGCAGCTGAATTGTCGCAATATATACTCAATGACCTAGATATTGAATCCATAACTCTAAGCCCGGAAATGAAACTCTTAAGCCATACACCACGTGAAGTAGCCTCAAAACAAGATATGAACTCAGCTTCCATAGTAGAAGTAGCAGTCATGGTCTACTTAACGCTCCTCCAAGATATAGCTCCACCGGCCAATATAAAAATGTATCCAGATGTTGATTTATGTGAATCAACACAGCCAGCAAAGTCTGAATCTAAGTAGCCAACAACCTCTAAATTGTTTGTCCGTCTGTACATAAGCTTGTAATCTTTGGTTCCTTGAAGATATCTCATCACTTTCTTTGCAGCTTTCCAGTGGTCGTTACCTGGGTTACTCTGATATCATCCTAACATTCCAACAACAAATGCAATGTAAGGCCTTGTGCAGACCTGAACATACATCAGACTTCCGACTGCAGAAGCATATGGAATGTTCTTCATCTGTTCCCTCTCAAGATCGTTTTTTGGGCATTGGTCTAGATTGAACCTATCACCCTTCACTATAGGAGAAACACTAGGTGAACAATTCTTCATCCGAAATCTCTCTAAAACTTTATTGATATAGGTTTCTTGAGACAAACCTAAGATACCTTGAAATCTGTCTCTATGGATCTTAATGTCAATGACATAAGATGCCTCACCCATATCCTTCATGTCGAAATTTTTGAGAGGAATTGTTTCACCTCATGAAGTAAACCCTTACCATTGGTTGCAAGTAAGATGTCATCTACGTATAAAACAAGAAAACAAACTTTACTCCCACTGACCTTAAGGTATATGCATTGATCCATAACATTTTCTTCAAAACCAAATGAAGAAATTATGTTATGGAATTTTAAATACCATTGGCGGGATGCTTGTTTTAAACCGTATATGGATTTCTTAAGCTTACAAACCAATTGCTCACCATCACTAGAGGGGAATCCTTCAGGTTGTTTCATGTAAACCTCCTCCTCTAGCTCTCCATTAAGAAATGTTGTTTTCACATCCATTTGTTGCAATTCAAAATCAAGGTGGGTTACTAATGCTAATATAATGCGCAAGGAATCTTTCTTAGATACAGGAGAAAAGGTTTCCATGTAATCAATTCCTTCTTTCTAAGTGAACCCCTTTGCAACAAGTCTGGCCTTGTATCTCTCAATGTTGCCTAATGAGTCTTTCTTTGTCTTAAAAACCCATTTACAACCAATGGTTTTTGCACCATTAGGCAACTTAACAAGGTCCCCAACATCGTTGCACTTCATGGAACTCATCTTATCCTTCATGGCATTATACCACAATTCTGATTCTTTACAACTCATGGCTTGTGAAAAAGATTCGGGATCATTTTCGGCTACTGTATTGTAGTCACATTCCTATAGATACACTACATAATCATTAGGAATTGCTGACCTCTTAGTTCGAGTAGACCTTCTTAAGGTTGCACCAATATCTTCTAAAGAAGTATGAGGTTCAACTTGTTGTTCAGAAGTGTCAGGCAACTCCTGATCAACTTGATCTACTAGAATGTTGTCAACAGCTTGTGGAACTTCAATGACTGGTTGAACTTCAGCGATTGTTCGTTCTACACCCGATTATACTTGAGGGGTGTTATGAACAATAAACAATCTATCACTTGAAGTGGAAAGTTGATACTCTGTATGATCAATATCAGAAACTATGTTTCTGAATTGATCGCTCCCACTGACCAAGTCATATTCAAGAAATTTAGCATTTCTTGATTCCACAATCCTAGTGTTGTGAGATGGACAGTAAAATCTGTACCCCTTAGACTTTTTAGCATATCCAATGAAATACCCACTAATAGTCCTTGGGTCTAGTTTCTTCTCCTGTGGATTATAAATTCTCACTACAGACGAGCATCCCCAAACGCGCATATGTTGCAAACTCGGTTTCCAACCTTTCAATAACTCAAATGGCGTCTTTGGGACAGCCTTGGTTGGAACTCGGTTTAATATATACACTGTTGTCTGAAGTGCTTCAGTCCATAAGAATTGAGGAAGTTTTGAGCTGCTAAGCATACTCCTTACCATGTCCAATAAAGTTCGATTTCTTCTTTTTGCTACACTATTTTGGTCTGGAGAACCAGACATGGTGTATTGGGCAACAATCCCATGTTCTTGAAGAAACTTCGCAAGTGGCCCAGGTGATTGTCCATCTTCCAAGTATCTACCATAATATTCTCCACTTCTATTTGATCTCACGATCTTAATTTGTTTACCACATTGTTTCTCCACTTCTGCCTTCAAAACTTTAAAGGCTTCTAAAGCTTCATTTTTGTTATGAAGTATGTAGAGATACATGTATCGTGAGAAATCATCTATGAAAGAGATGAAATATTTCTGACCATGAGAGTCCATGTCAAGACTACATATATCAGTATGTATGATCTCTAGTATGGCAGAACTCCTAGTAGCACCTCTCTTTGACTTGTTGGTCTGCTTTCCCTTAATGCAGTTCATACAAGTCTCAAAATCAGTAAAATCTAGAGTACTAAGTACCCCATCATTCATCAACCTTTTGATTCTATCTATGGAGATATGACCTAATCTCCGGTGCCACAATATAGAGGAATCCTCATTAACAACACATCTTTTAATGCTAGTTTGGATATGTAATGAATTATGAGTGGTATCATTTTGTAAGAATATGCAATAAAGACTATCAGACAAAATACCATTCCCAACACAATCAGATTTATAAATCAAACTGAAAGATGTTTCTAAAAAATGAAAGGAATATCTAAACGGTACAAGTCTAGAAATTGAAATCAAGTTTCGTGAGAAACTTGGTACATAAAAGGTATTTTGCAATTCTAAAAAAAAACCACCATTTAAATTTAAATAACATGTCCCTATTGCTTCCACATGCGAGCCCATCTTGTTTCTGGATAAGATGAATTGCTCACTTATCACTGGCTTCCTTAGGTTTTGCATACCCTGTAAGGAATTTGAAATGTGGATTGTAGATCCAGAATCAATCCACCATGTGTTGGTATTTACATTAACCATATTAGATTCATAACAAACAAATGAGGTAGGGTTACCTTTCTTCTCAAGCCATTTCTAAAATTTCAGACATTTCTTCTTCACGTGTCCTTTCTTTTTACAAAAAAAAAACACTTTTCGTTTTTCTTAATGTCAGATTTGGGAGGAATTTGTGGCTTCCCTTTCTGACTGGCTTGAGATTTTCCTTTCTTTTCTTTCCCTTGCATCACCAGCATGACACTTTCTCCCTGTTCCATCAATAACCTTCTTTCTTCTTGAACACACATGGTCATCAATTCATTGATAGACCACTTATCCTTATGTGTGTTGTAAGAGATTTTGAAAGGTCCATACTAAGGCGGAAAAGTGTTAAGGATAAAGTGCACCAAAAAGGATTCAGACATTTCTACCTCGAGCTTCTTCAATTGAGCCATTATGTTCCTCATCTCCATGATGTGTTCGCGTACACCTCTTATACCGGTGAGCTTCAGGGATATGAACTTCATAATCAGGGTGCTTGCCAAGGCTTTGTCTGAAGTGACGAATTGCTCGTCAATAGCCTTGAGCAATTCGTGGACATTCTCATGTTGCTTGATCGAACCATGTATACCAGCATTAATTTTTGTCTTTATGTACATCACGCTGAGCCGATTAGATTTCTCCTAGCGTTTGTACAAAAATATTTCTTCAGGTGTGCTGGTATCAGTGATCTTATGTGGTTCATCTTTCCTTATGGCATAGTCTATGTCCATGCACCCTAATTGAAGAAGAATTCTCTCCTTCCATATCTTAAAGTTATCTCCTCTAAGTTCGGGAACCTCACAACGAATATCATGTATGCTAGGTAAAACTACACAAAAGGATTACAAGTTTATTAAAAATTTGAGGCTTTAGTATAAATTCATGCTTTACCAATGTAGAACATGCTTAAAATTGAATCTAATTTTATTAAAAATTGCCTGTGGGCTAAATCTTTAATTCAATCAGATTAATTATCTTTATGATAGACTTTATCAAACTATTTTATTGAATTATGAAATTTATTATGAATATAGTTTGATATTTTCTGTCTATAATCTTTATGATAAACATATTAAATTAATTCTTCCTAACTCCTGTGGGTAAATTAGGAAAAATTAATTTTAATGTTTTATCCTAATTAATTATATAAACATAATGAAAACCCTATGGGGTAAAATCATCATATTTATATAATTAATTATAATTAATGTCCATAATGTGATGCTTATTTACTTAATATATAATTTTTATATAATTAAAGATGCTGTGGCTATTCCTTAATTATTTAAAAATCATATGATTTCACTAGACATTAAAACTATATGATATAATTTTAATATATCTAACTAAATTTTAGGCAACAATTGAATGCATGCTATATGATATAATTTTAATATATCTAACTAAATTTTAGGCAACAATTGCATGCATTAAAAGCTACAACTTTAATTTAGGCTACAAACATATAAAACAGTATATAATTATTTATTTTGCATGTATAAAATTTACATGATAATTTTAAAAAATAATTTTAAAGGTTTCAGATTATGAATGAGTGCCTAAATACAAATAAATCAAATCCATGCCCAATAAAATTAAAATAAAAATTCAAATCGGGCCAAAAAGGGCCTAAACTGGCCTAATTTTAACAATCATTCAATGAACCAAAACTTAGAGCCCATAATTTAGTAAAATGGGCTACTAGCATGCGTTGAGCTTAATGAGCCCAATAGCCTCTTATACCAAGGCCCAAATTTCCCATTTAACTCATGGCCCAACACTTAATAGAACCCATTCTCTCTCTAGTTTCTAATTTACTGCCACCCTTGTGGACTGCTTCATCACCAGCTAGCCATCGAGCCGCCTGCATCAGAGGCATAAAGAGCCTCACGGGTGCCTTCCGGCTACCAGCATCACCAGCAAGCAAGGCCTCACTGGTGACTTTCAGCCACTGCGAATAGCGCCTGAACGGCGCTCCCAAAGGGCACCTCTTGCCGGCACGAAAAGACGCCTGAAATGGCGTTGGTATGGCTCTTGAAATGGCATTGGTTGCAGCCCTGAAAATGGCACTTCCAATGGCTCTGCAAGTGGTGCCTGAACAGGGCTGGTATGGCGCCTGAAATGGCGCTGGTTGCAGCCCCAAAAAATGCACTTCCAATGGTGGTGCAAGTGGTGCCTGAACGGGGCTGGTATGGGCTTGAAATGGCACTGGTTGCAGCCCAAAAAAATGCACTTCCAATAGTGGTACAAGTGGTGCCTGAACAGGGCTGGTATGGCGCCTGAAATGGTGCTGGTTGCAGCCTCAAAAAATGCACTTCAAATGGTGGTGCAAGTGGTGCCTGAACAGGGCTGGTATGGCGCTGGTTGCAGCCCTAAAAAATGCACTTCCAATGGTGGTGCAAGTGGTGCCTGAATAGGGCTGGTATGACGCCTGAAAATGGGGTCTTTTGAATGCCTATAATGGCGTTTTTTTTTATGAATGAATGATGCCAACTATATATGGATCTCCAGCAGCAATCGTTTAAATAATTATCAAGAGATCATAAAACAAGATTTTTCATTCAGAAACAATACAAAGCAGAGGCAAGATTTACATGCTCTGATACCAAATGTGAGAAGATTTCATGCAATATAATCAATCCAAGCATACGAAACTTCTGCCATTAAAAATCATTTCTGAAAAAAATGAAAATGAATTTAGGATCATACTTACCTCCAGCCATTGTTTAGCTTTCTGTAATTGGTGAAGTGTTGATTTCCAAACTCTAATCTTTCCTTTGTTTTGATGGTGTATATTTTAAAGATAACAGCAGAGCGAGTTTGGGACCATTTTCTAAAAACTTTATAACAGTGGCTTCCATCAAACCACGTTGCTCTTGCCACCATGTTGAGTAGTTGGTGGAACGTGCTCCTTAACCGCAGCGGAAGAGGGATGGTGGAGGACGTGGTCAAAGTGCTGGACCACATCATGAAGTGCTGGAACGTGTATCAGCTAAGTGCTGGAACGTGTATCAGCTAACATCAACAAGTTACAAGGCTAGGGTCGTGTTTGGTAGGTAAGAAAGCGTAGGGAATCGGGGGAAACCAAATGTTTGAATACAACTGCATGGTCCCAAATTTTGGGGTTCAAGAAAAAGAAAACTTGTTTGGTTCTGGTTTCTTTGTTTCTCAGCAACCAAATGGGGGAGGGTGAAAATTGCTGCTCTCATCAATCTTGTTATTTGATTCTTATTTTCCCACTTCATTCTTCAAAGAAAGGGTTCAAGAAGATGTTAAAGAACATGTCAAACCTTTCATTAACTACTGTTGCTTCAAGGATAAGGGACGACACCTTCTTGGCCCATGGATTCTTGGTAAGATTAATTCTACAAATTGTTGTGTCAAATACCTCCCTAGACTTCTTTTGCTTTGAGGGTTGCAAACCAAGAAAATATACCCTGTAATTTTCTTTTATTTATTTTTTGTTTCTCAGCAACCAAATGGACATCGCAGGAGGGTTGCCTTCAATGCATGAAGGAGCCAGTGGCAAAGTACGAAGGGGAGGTGTCCATGAGCTCAAAAGCAACATAGCCAATCCGGTAGTACAAGTCCTGGTGCAACACCACCGTAACAGGTGTTCCACCAGCACCACCATCTATTCATCCTCCTTCTCCTATTATTGGTATGTCTAAACCTGCACCAACACCATACACTAGGGGATAGCCACCACCATATTATCCTCATTTTCTATGTAGGAAAACAATTCCTCATTTCGTTTAGGCTTTATCTGGTTCACATAAAGCTTGAGGGAACATGGGAAAATATATTTTTATATTCTACATCAAACTTATTTCACTTTTTTAACTCTTCTATATAAACACTAAATAATTTGAAATTATATAATTTTTTTACTAATTTTAATTATATATATTTTACTTTTTTTTTATAGTAAAATCAAACCTTAAAAAATAATTTTTTTAATAGTTTTTTTTTCATATTTCTTAATTTTCGGAAGCCAAATATAACTTAAAGTTATGTGGAAAATAAGAAAGAAAATGGTCTAGGATTCATCCGGATGGATGATATGATGGTGGCATAGACTTTCCCCTAGTTTATAGTCTAGGTGGAGGTCTAGACATATGACTAGGTGGTGGTGCACCCAAACCACTAGGTGGTGTGCTCTTGGTCATGTTGCTTCTGAGTTCATAGCTTGCTCTCATTTGTATTGTTGAGAAGTTAAAGGCAAATCTAGAGAAATATCTTGTACAGGTAAAAAGATTTCTTCACAATAATAACCTCTCTGTAATAGTAACAACCTTTTAACAATAATAAAATTTTAGTAAGAACAAACAATGATAATCTAATAACATTCAACCAAAAAAGGACATCAATTATAACGTGAAAAACCTCCTTAAGCGGAAGTAAAGAGTCAGGGAGAAAATTTTTTCCACTTCAATTAAATGGGGATATAAATAATTAAGTCTTCGTTAGTTTCTTTATCTTAAAACTTATATAAATATATATCAATGCTTAAAGTTAGAATCCATTACCCCATAAAACAATGAACATAAAGTGATTATAAAGAAATCATACCATATGGACTTCTTTAAAAGGTTAATGAAATGGGTTTTTTCAGATGGCTTTTCTTGTTCATTTAGAGGGAATGTAATAGGCGGTGTTTTGACAATGTGGAGTGCTTGGAAGAGTTATTGGAGAATCTCTTTGCAAATGCTTTGTTCTCTTGGTCTACTGTAGATTCAGATGGTAATGTTGGTTCCATTCTTGACTTCTTTTATTGTGTTGGTAGCTCCTAAGATATGGTTGGTTGCATGGGTTGTGCCCCACTTTCTTAGATGCATTTTTTTTTATGTATTTAATCTTTGCCTAAAATAGAGAGGGCGAGAATGAGATAGAGTTCTTATCAAGGATATCTTTGCTTTTTGGTTGATTTCTAACTGATTATTCCTTCTCTCTGTTTTAGCATGTTAGTCTACATGCCGAGATCGGTTATTAAGAACACAATCCTATGCAACGTAGCTTGTATCCGTGTCCTTGTGACAGTTGATTTTAGCACATTATCAAATCTAAACGTTGGAAACCAACAATACAAAGCCTTCGTTCCACAATGAAGTGTCTTCCTAGAATAAATTAGGGTCATCATCATCATCCAATACCACCCCCTACTAAATGTCTTTTCTGTAAGCAAAATAATATAAAAGGGTCCAAGCCCAAAGCGAGGACAACATGCCCATGAAATCTAATCAATCTATTTAGTGAAATTAGTGTATCATCAAATGATTGTTCATCTTCCAATTGCCAGTTCCGTTGGATTCTTGAAATTATTTAACATTAGTGCCTGGAAAGTTCTCTGACTTAAGAATCACAATCCGGTCTATGGTTG
The DNA here is from genome assembly GCF_030704535.1 of Vitis vinifera. Lineage (NCBI taxonomy): Eukaryota > Viridiplantae > Streptophyta > Magnoliopsida > Vitales > Vitaceae > Vitis > Vitis vinifera. The sequence goes on along the minus strand of NC_081807.1, from coordinate 18,264,021 downwards.
TACAGTATTCTTGCTGAGGACTATCAAGTCATGAGGTTGCAGACTATTATTGAGTGGCATGTCTACACAGAGTTGTTCAGTATCCATGCAGGCTGGTGACATCGCTAGGCACATGTTTTATTGCTGATCAGCTTTTCCCTTGGTACCATTGAATTAAATACCTAACAAAGGTCTAATGTGGGATGCAGTTGGTCTAATTTAGGGTCCCCTTGGTACAAACTATTGGAAGGAGAGCTTTTGCCTCTGGATCTTCGGTTAGAATTTTTAAAGTACTGTTATTAAAATGGTTTTTTTTTTTGATAGGTAAATGAAGATTGTATTAATATTTAAAAAGTATACATGAAGTATACATAACAATAATAAGAAAAAGAAGAAGGCGTGACTACACAAAAACCAGCAACCGCCTCCTACAAAGAGCCTAACTAGTCCACAAAATCTAACAATGTAGATCCATCCCAATGTACAATCTGACCCAACCCCAATATCTAGTTCTAGCAGATCTGGTGATGAAATCGTTCGTCCAAGGGTGCCTCTTGAAGCTTGGCTAGCAAGCTTTTCAGCTCCAGAGGAGGTTCATGGTTTTTACAGCACTGCCTTGAAGACTAAAACAACCGCAGTCAAGTGTGTTTTTATGATGTTTCTATATTTTGAATTCTAATTTCATGTTCTACACATATCTGGAACTGTTTTTCATTTTTTATTTTTTTTTACTGATGGATATATTGGTGTATCTTCTTCTCCTTTGTTTTTATTTTTAAATTTATTAAAAAACGAACATGGACAGAATTGACTTACTTATCAGGCCTTAATAGGGAGTGTTTCACCAACTTGTCTAATATCAGCTCTCAAGTCGGTGGCTCACCTGTTATGCTGGCCATTGTTGGAAAGATTTTAGAAAAATTAAGCTATAATTGAATGGAATTTTTTTTTGAGGAACTTAATAGTGCTCTTCATTTCTCATTGATGGTGTTTGAAATTAAATGCTCATTTTTAACACCACTGTCCAACCCCACTCCATCCCCAGTGTGATTTTGGTTGGTTTTTCTATTATTACCATTTTTTTTATTTAATTTTCTCTATACAGGACTGCTGGTCTAACTTCATTTCCTGATTATTTGGTGTTGCACATGTAGCAATTTGTTATGGAGAAAGGCTGGGTGCCAAAAAAGCTTTGTATCTTTCATACAGGACTGTTGGTCTAACTTCATATTTGACTGTCCAGATGTCTACATAGATGTTCCTGATATCATTGATATTAGTCACATGCGTAGCAAGGGCATTCAGCCTGGGGAAGGGCTATTACCAGAGGCTGGTATGTCTTATTGTCTAAAACTGCCAAATTCCTAACTAAATCCAGTTCACATAAAACATCATATGTGCATTTTCTTTTCCATAAAATAATTTATGGATTTTATTTTATTTTTTAAATTTTCCTAGTTGGTATGTGTAAACCTTGTAAATTGTGCCAAATTAGTAATTTTGACTGCTGAAGAACCTTATGCAATAACTGGAGTTCGAAAATGTAGTAGATGCAGGGCTTTTATTTTTTCCCATATGATGAATACTCTTTCTTCTTTTCTGTCTTTTGTGTTTTGCCCTCTCTCTCTCTCTCTCTCTATCTATCTCTCTATATCCTTTTTTTTGTTTTTTGTTTTTTAGGTACATGTAAGCCTGGTCCTCTCTTATATGCATTGCAAACTCTTTCTGCCCAAGCCATGCCTCAGGCTATCTAGATAATACTGTGAATTATTGCTTATGCTTGTCTATGATTAACCAGAGTACTGAGAGACTTGCACTTGTCTGTGACTCTTGCTACTGGACCCAATATAAAGAAAATATTGTGGTCTTTTTAATCTTTGAAATTGATGAATTAGTTTAATTGCATTCGTAACATATGTCATCTATGAGTCTTGCTAATGAGTCTGTGATTCGTTCCCAATTGGTGTCTCACCTGATTCATGTCCTCTCAATGGTCCCTGACAGTGGTGCCATTTGATTCGTGTCCAGCTGGTGTCCCTTGATTGTGGTCCTCAGAAGGGAGTAATCAACAAAATTTATAACCTATTACACCATGTACTAGGATAGCCTTAGCTAGCATAGTATAGTGGCTCTAGGGTCGTTCACTGGGATGGGTTTTCACTTCACAATTGATATTAATTCAAAGATGAATTGGTGCCTTTTCATTTCAAGGTTAGCTTTAAAAGAAAACATAAAGATGTTTGAATGAAAAAGGTTTGGTTTTAAACTAACCAAAAATAGTAATTGATTTTAATTACAAAGAAAAGTGTTTCTTGGAGTTTAGATCACTAGGCTCAGGTTCCTTGTACAAAAAGGGAGTTCCGATCACTTGTTTTTTTTCCTCGCATTAGAGAATTAACATATAGTTAATTCTATAATCGGTGTGGTACAGATGCTTTCCATTAATGGGTTCAAACACTAAATCCCTCTCACTGATGCATCTTGCAATGGCTCATGCCTCTCACCTATCATTTGCCATTCAAGGTGATCCTTAACCTTGGATTACCCGTCAAAAGCTCGCAAGAGATAACTAATGGATGTCTCCTAAGAGTCCAAAAGCTTACCAAGTGTTGGCTATTCTAGAAAATCCTACCTTCAAACCACCTCCCAAAGGCTCGCAAGAGATAAACTAGTGCATCTCAATGGATGGAGACCACTTGCCTTACCAAGTGTTGGCCCAGGTGATTTAAAGGCGTTTTAAGTTAACTAAAAAGATAAAAACCATTAACGGGTCACACTTTCTCTTCATTAAACACTAAAACAACAAAACTTCCAATTTATGCATGAGGAAACTCACCCGGATTTCTTCACTCCAAGAGATGAAGAGCCTAGCCTTTCATCCTCTGAGGAAAAATCTTAGAGTTTGATTAGCTAGAAAGAAAAATAATGAGAAAACAAAAATATATAGGAAAAACAGAGCAAGTGCTCTGTAAAATATATTTCTTCCTTATATAAAAGGTTGTCTCTGAGAACAAGCTCCCGAGATTCGATTATATATTCCTTTTTACAAACTATATATAAGAGGTTATTCACCCTTTGTTCTTACTTAAAGACTAAGGAATCCTATGATAGGTGGGTTACAAGGAGAGTTTGGGGATTTAGACATCAAATATCTAAAGAAAAATATCTCAAAATGTCGGTCGCACATATCAGGAAGCTTCAAGAGAAAACCATGGAACTGTGGACATCAAATATCTAAAGAAAAATATCTCAAAATGTTGGTCGTACATATCAGGAAGCTTCAGGAGAAAACCGCGGCACTGTGCAAAATGGTTGCGAAACTCTCCAGGTAAGCGCTATCAGAGGATCCGGATATGTCTGACCGGGGAAGTTGAAACGCCCTCCTTTCCTATCTGGCGTCAGGCGCCGGATGTGAAATATCTGGAAAAGGTGGAACGTCATCCGGACAGAATTCCGGATGTGAGATATCCGGAGAAGGTGGAACGTCGCAAAGGGGACCGTCTGCGTGTGCATGGTGTAGGGACCCCTCCCCCTGATGACACGGAGCGCGCATCGCTATCCGGAGCAACTCCATCCGGATTCCCCAAGAGGACACGTGGCGTGCTCCCCTATCCTGACTCCCTCAGGGAGAAGCACATGACACTCGCGATCATCACACTCGGACGATAGCATATCCTATCCGGATATGTTGTCCGGATCATTGACTAAAGTGCACAAGCCTTGCTACGTCATTCTAACAGCCTGCCACAACCCACGTTACGCCGCCCTCCGATGGTGTGTCCGGACGCCCATACTCCTTGCATTCCGGATTTGCTTATGGCAAAGGACTTCAAAGCTTTGGTTCTTTATGTTTTTGAGCTTTCCATTGCTTTGCCATAGATTCCAAAGAATTCTCCTCAATCTTGGATTGCTTTGGTGATAAAAAAGCTATCAAAACACCAAAACTTAACACAATGTTTTTCATCATACAATCCTGATGCCTTCTAAGTTTGCCCTTGTAGCAAAGTGGGATTTGGGCTTAAGACCACTAGTGAAATTGAATCAATCTCTTTTCAATGCTAAGTGTTATGGAGATTTGCAGTTGGACGAGAGTGTTTGCATATGGATCCAATAGCTTGGAACTTGGAAACTTAGGCTGGCAAGGGGTAGGTAAAGGACTAATGAAGTGAGGAGATCTCCCTTGGGGTAGCTGTTGGGAAAGACATCGAATGCAGGATTGACAATTTTGGCAAATGAATTGGGTTCATGGTAGGAGATGGGGGTAGAGAAGGAATTTTTCTCTCTTTTTAAGGATTTCTCATCCCTTATCCATTTGTACAGATCCTTACTTTTATCTAATACAAGACAAAGTATAATTTCTTTGTAATAAATACCAAATAAATAAAGTTCATATTATGGAACTGATGTATGTGGTTAAGTTGATCGTGGAATTTTTCCAGAATACTTGCAAACTATTCTGCTTCCAACGCAATAAAATTGTTACTTTGTCCATAAAAGATTCTAGATTTCTAAGAATTGAGGAAATGCAGTTCATTTATTTAGTGTAGAACTGCTTTATGGGACATTGGCTGATTAATGTTATGTCTTTAAAATAATTATTTTGCTACAGATATCTCAATAACTATGAGACTTGCCTCATCTGCCTCTGTTGCATCTTGATAATTCTGACACTATCCCATGCTTGTATATTGTAAAATCGTGATTGCCGATTAATACTACGCTTATTATTTGGCATTTGTTATTTTTTATGTGCAGTTGATGAGGGTAAGGTGGAGTCAGAAAAACTCTTGGCCAATGAGGAGATAGTTGCTCAACTTGTGTCAATGGGATTTAACCATCTTCATTGCCAAAAAGCTGCTATTAACACGTCTAATGCTGGAGTGGAAGAGGCGATGAATTGGTTGCTATCACACATGGATGATCTAGGTATTGCAAATCAAAGAGTCGCAATAGATATTTGCTTTAGCAGAAGGCAAATACTTAGGAAGCTCCTGCCTCCAAGATTGTGAATAACTTGATGTGTTTATGGTAGACTGAGGCGAATGATACTGACAGACACTTTTTTTTTTCCAAATATAGATGTTCCCATTTCTCAAGAGACAGAAAATGTTGAGGCCTTGTCATTTGTGGACCAATCAAAAGTGGATACTCTAATTTCATTTGGTTTTCAGGAAGACATTTCTTGGAAGGCATTGAAAGCATCGATAAAATTTCAGTACCTTAGTTTCTTTTGGGGATATGAACGTCATGTGTCAATTTTCTTGTGGTAGGTTATGGGATTTGCCTGACTGGGGATTGGCAGGGTGGTGATATTGAGAATGTTAGTGATAACGATAATTATAATGATCATTCAAATATTCAAGAAAACTCAAGTCAGTGAGTTGCATTTCTATCAAACTAGTGAGCTATGTTTCCGAGTTTATCTCCAACGACTCTATCCTATATTTGAATGTTTGTAATCTATGTTTAGAATTTTATCTCTTGTAACAACCTTAGATTTTCTAAGGTTTGATCTGATTTGAATGTAATTACTTTGTTATAAATATACATGTAGACTATGTATCTGGCAAGTTTTTCCAGAATAGTTTTGGTTTTTTTCATGGTATTAGAGCCTCTATAAGCTAACGGTTTACTCGATCCTATGGTTGTTTCTTTTAATGCTTCCACTACCTTTAATCTTGCAACAAAAGTTATTTCCATCAAGCTTGATGGTACTAACTTTCTTGCCTAGAGTGCCCAATTAATTCCACTTTTTCGGAGCTATGGCTTGATGGGGATTGTTTATGGTTCCAATCCCTGCCCTCCTCAATATTCTAGTGATGAGCTCTGCGACCAAGGTGTTCTTAACTCTGCCTATGTAGTTTTGCAGTAGAAAGATCAAACCATGCTTGGTTGGATTGTCTCATTCCTTTCTCCTTCAATTGTTTACACTATTTATGGTCTGGAAACATCTCGGCTTGCTTGGCAGGGCCTCAATTCGAGTTTTGTTGTACCTTCCACTTCTCAAATTTCTCTCATCAAGAGAAAATTTCAGTCTTTTCAGCAAGGCTCCATGTCATGCCAAAGTTTTCTGGATGAAGTCAAATCTCTCTTAGATGAATTATCAGCAGTAGGCAAACCTATTGAGGATTCTGACTTGATTTTATCTGTGCTCAATGGACTCAACTCCTTCTTTCATTCCTTTGTCACAACATACATGTTGCTTGTAAAGGAAAAATCCATGCCTTTTTTTACTTTCATGTCAAGCTGCTCAACTATGATCTAATGCAGAAATTTTACAATCACACCATTCAACCCGAGACTGGTTCCTATGCTCTTTACTCCCACAAAAATAGTTCTAAACCAAGAGCATGAAATAACAATATCAATTGGTCTCGCTTTTCAAGTAAGTCCAAATTTCCTGGCTCAGTTCCATCTTCTTCACCATTTTGGCAGCCTCTACCCCACTTGCCATCTTCATCTTCTCCACCTGTGTCCCATGATTCTCGGTCTCAATCACCTTGTCAAATCTGCAAAAGAGAAAATCACCAGGCATTAGATTGTTACAACCGAATGAACTATGCCTTTCAAGAGAGGCATCCTCCAACAGAGTTGGCTGCTATGGTCGCTGAGGCCAATACCACCTACCTGAATCATCATCAATGGTACGCTGATAGTGGTGCGAATATTCATGTTACTTTTGATACGGCTAATTTGACAATTTCTCAGCCTTATGAAGGCACTGATACCGTGGGCGTAAGTAATGGGGCAGGTTTAATAATCTCACGTACTGGAAATGCTACTATTAAAACTCTTTCCTCTACTCTTGCTTTAAATGATGTTGCTTATTGCCCTCAAGCCTCGGCCTATCTTCTTTCCATTAATAAATTTTGTAAGGACAATAATGTGTTATTTGAACTTACTGGTTCCGTTTTTTCTGTGAAGGACCTCAAGACGGGGGACACGCTCATGATGGGGCCCAATAATAGAGGATTGTACCCGATCAACCTACAACAACTATCATCATCTAAATTTCATGCTTTCTCCATGATTGTTGGGGTTAAGGCCTCTACCGCTACTTGGCATTGTCGTTTGGGACATCCTTCGTCGTCTACTTTGCATAATGTTCTTCATAATTATTCTCTACCCATTAGTGATTTTTTCAATAAAGAGTCTATTTGTGTGTCGTGTCAACTAGGTAAGTCTAAGCAGTCACCATTTTCTACTTCCTCAAGAGAATCAACTGCTCCTCTAGAGTTAATTCACTTCGATGTATGGTCCACTTCCACTCTATCTTTGAGTGGTTGTCTCTACTATGTTATTTTTATTGATGACTTTACTCGCTTTTGTTGGCTATATCCCATTTCTAATAAATCCGATGTTTATGCTATGTTTGTCAAATTTGAAATTTTAGTAGAAAAGCAATTTAGCTATCCCATTAAGCAATTACAAAGTGACAATGGTGGTGAATACTGCTCCACAATTTTTAAACAATTTCTGAGTGATAATGGGATTTTTTATCGGATTTCTTGTCCGTATACCTCTCAATAAAATGGCCTTACCGAGAGGAAAAATCGCCATATAGTCGAAATGGAGCTCATTCTCCTTGCGCAATCTGGATTACCTAAGAAATTTTGGGTCGATGCTTTCTTAACATCCATATTTATCATTAATCGGTTGCCCACAAAAGTTCTCAATTTTTCTTTACCCTTTGAATGTCTATTTCATCTTCCTCCAGATTTAGCTATTTTCGTTCCTTTGGGTGTCAATGCTTTCCGTGTCTTCGACCTTACATGCCTAATAAACTCTCTTACCGTAGCACACCATGCCTTTTCATTGGTTATTGTTCTAATTAGAAGGGGTTTCATTGCTATGATCCTTCCTCCCGATGTGTGTATATTTCCAGAAATGTGATCTTTGATGAGTCTGTGTTCCCTGCTCGTGTACAATCTCCTCTTATGGACTCTAGCACCAACATTCCCTCGACAGGTAATTCTCTACCCTTACTTCTCCTGCTTCACACATTTTCCCTTCATCTTCTCATTCCTTTTCAGTTTCACCACCTCACACTATTCCCATATTTCCCACTGACCATGATTTTTCTATTCCACCAGACATCAACTCTTCTGTTTCCTCTTCTCCTAGCAAAACCCATTTTAACCTATAGAATGGCAATGGCGGGAGGTATGTTTTCCGATCAGTCTATAATTCTGTTTATGATCTAATTTCTATTTAATGGCTTTTATGGCATGTTTAGATTAATAATTAAATGTCCATCAGTTGGTATCAAAGCCTTGTATGCCTTTGCCTTGTTCATTTTACAATCTGAATTTTTCAATCAATTGAGTTTTGGTATTTTGGAGTTTTAGAAGTTTTTGATGAAAAATATTGTTAGAAATCATTAGGATATGAGATTTCTAACATTTCGGTGTTTTAAATCATCATTTTGGTGTTTGGAATACCTAGAAACCGTCACGTTTCATTTCGGGTTGCAGATGGGTCAAATAGACCTGGCTAAAGGTAGGGGACGACCATAGGGGCTTATCATTTTGATTGTCAATAAGATTTAAATAGGTAAACAAGTAATCAGAAAAGGAGCAGTAGTCCAGTTGGTTATAGCTTTGTCCTCATTCATTCAATGCGCAGGTTGGGTTGATTTAGCTGGTATTTCTTTCCTTCAAAAAGCCTATGCCTCAAGACTTGTATGACACGGATTTCCGTGTCCCTGCATCTGGATTTAGTGAATTGTAATAATAATAAAAAAAATCATAAAATTTAGTAATTTATGGATATTTTATGTGATAGATTATTTATTTTTGCTAGTTGAATGCATATTTATATTGTTAATGGTTTATTGTGCATATAACATTAAATTAAATAATTTGCACATTAAATTTATTCTTAAAGGCTTTTAAGGTTTTAATTTTAGATATTAATGTGCTTAAAATTTATACAATTTAAAAAATTTTGCACATTGATATTGAGTTTTATGTAAAAATTGCTTATGGTTTCATGCAATTTATATAAGTTTTCTTATGAATTAATTAAATGTCAAGTGATCCATATAATTTTAATTAATTAAGGAGTAGCCACAACATCTTTAATTATGCAAAATTATATATTAATTGTTTTAGGATCACATATAGGAAAATGACATTATGGGTAATTAATTATATTTGATATAATAAAATTTTATCCCACAGGAATTTTTTATTAAATTTGTATAATTAATTAGGGTGGAATATCAAATTATATTTCTTAATTACCCACATAAATTTGGAAATGAAAAATAATTTGATAGTTTTATCATAAAGCTTTACATGGATCTAATTGAATTAGAACTTTAGCCCACATACAAGTTTTATGTCACTAGATTCATAATTTTTGAACATGAGTTATATTGGTAAAACATGATATTTGTTTATTAGTCTCAAATTTGAATTATAAGCATTTATGTTTAATTTTTGTGCAGTCATGCAACCTGCGAATTTCTCTAATATAAAATGTGACATTCCCGAAGTGAAGTGTGATAACTATAAGGTTTGGAAAGAGAGAATTCTCCTTCATTGGGGGTGCATGGACATTGATTATGCTACCAGGAAAGACAAACCAACCATTATTGTCACTAGCACTACAACAGAAAAGGCTTTTTATGAACAATAGGAGCGATCAAATCGCCTTAGTCTGATGTTCATAAAGACCAAAATCTCTGATGGTATTCGTGGTTCTGTGGATCAGCATGACAATGTCAAGGCATTAATGAAGGCTATTGATGAACAATTTGTGACTTTAGATAAGGCACTTGCCAGCACCCTGATAATGAAGTTTTCATCTTTAAGGCTCACCAATGTGAGTGGTGTGCAAGAGCACATAATGCAAATGAGGGATATTGCAGCACAATTGAAAACACTTGAGGTTGAAATGTCTGACTCTTTCTTTGTGCACTTCATTTTAAACACTCTTCCACAACAATATGGACCCTTCAAAATCTCCTACAACACACACAAAGATAAGTGGTCAATTAATGAGCTTTTGACCATGTGAGTTCAAGAGGAGGGAAGGTTGAAAATGGAATTGGGTGAGAATGCATTAATGACAATGGAAGGAATGATCAAAATCAGGCCAAAAAGAAAGGGAAAGGTAAAATATCGCCCCAAGGTGGAATCAAGAAGGTCAATAGGTGCTTCTTCTGCAAGAAAAAGGGGCACATGAAAAAGGGTTGCACCAAATTCCAGAAATGGCTTGAGAAGAAAGGTAAACCAATCTCATTTGTTTGTTATGAATCTAATATGGTTGATGTTATTTATAACACATGGTGGATTGATTCTGGTTCTACAATCTATGTTTCGAATACCTTGCAGGGTATGCGAAACTTAAGGAAGCCATGCCAAGTGAGCAATGCATTTATTCAGGAAACAAGATGCGTTCACATGTGGAGGCTGTTGGAACATGCAGTTTAGTTTTAAGTAGTGGTTTTATTTTAAATTTAGAAAAGACATTTTATGTTCCAAGTTTCTCTAGGAATGTGATTTCAGTTTCAAGAATTGTACATTTGGGTTATTCCTTTAGTTTTTATGAGACATCTTTCAGTTTGTTTTATAAATCTAATCTTGTTGAAAATGGTACATTGTCTAATGGTCTTTTCTCTATCAATTTGCAAAATGATACCACTAATAATACTATGCATGTTCACATTGGTATAAAACGATGTGTTATGAATGAAGATTCCTCTACGTTGTGGCATCGGAGATTGGGACATATCTCCATACAGAGAATTAAGAGATTAGTAAATGATGGAGTACTTAGTACTTTAGATTTTATTGATTTTCACACTTGTGTGGACTGCATTAAGGGAAAGCAGACCAACAAGTCTAAGAAGGGTGCCAAGAGGAGCACAGACATATTAGAGATCATACATTCAGATATTTGTTGTCCAGACATGGACGCGTATGGTCCGAAATACTTCATCTCCTTCATAAACGATTACTCACGATACATGTATATCTACTTGCTTCATAACAAGAATGAACCATTGGGTGCCTTTAAAGTTTTTAAGGCTGAAGTAGAAAAACAATGTGGAAAGCAAATAAAGATTGTGAGAACGAATAGAGGTGGAGAATATTATGGTAGATACACCGAGGATGGACAAGCACCTGGTCCCTTTGCGAAGTTTCTTCAAGAGCATGGGATAGTTGCTCAATACACCATGCCTGGTTCCCTATACCAGAATGGTGTGGCTGAAAGAAGAAACCGAACATTAATGGACATGGTTAGGAGTATGCGTAGCAACTCCAAGCTTCCTGAATCCTTGTGGATTGAAGCTCTTAAAACGATAGTGTATATATTGAACCGAGTTCCAACAAAGGTTGTCCCTAAGACGCCATTTGAATTATGGAAAGGTTGGAAACCGAGTTTGCGACATATATACGTTTGGGGATGCCCATCTGAAGTAAGAGTTTACAACCCACAAGAGAAGAAACTAAACCCAAGGACCATTAGTGCGTATTTCATTGGATATGCCGAAAGGTCTAAAGGGTATAGATTTTATTGTCCATCTCACAGCACTAGAATTGTGGAGTCAAGAAATGCTAAGTTTCTTGAGAATGACTTGATTAGTGGGAGCGATCAATTTTAGGACATTGTTTTTGAAAAAGATCATATAGATGCTCAACCATCCACTTCAAGTGATAGATTGATTGTCATTCAGAACGCCCCTCAAGTTTAAATAGGTGATAGACAACCAATCATTGAAGCTCCACAAATTGCTAATGACAATCCAGTAGATCAAGTTGTTCAAGATTCGCCAGAAATTGTTGAACAACCCATTGAGCAACGTGATCCTCAGGAAAATGTTGATTCAATATTAAGGAGATCTACAAGAGTGAGAAAACCAGCAATACTTAGTGATTATGTTGTGTATCTGCAAGAATTGGACTATGACATTAGAGCCGAAAATGATCCTGAAATGTTTTCACAAGCCATAAGTTGCAAAGAGTCTAATTTATGGTATGATGCTATGAAAGATGAGATGAATTCTATGGCATCTAATGGAGTCTGGAATCTTGTTGAGTTGCCTGATGGTGCAAAAGCCATTGGATGTAAATGGGCCTTCAAGACAAAGAAGGATTCATTGGGCAACATTGAAAGATATAAAACGAGACTCGTTGCTAAAGGATTCACTCAAAATGAAGGAATTGACTACAATGAGACTTTTTCTCCTGTATCTAAGAAAGATTCTCTTCGTGTCATTATGACATTAGTTGCACATTTTGACTTAGAGTTGCAACAAATGGATGTAAAAACGGCATTTCTCAATGGAAATCTAGAGGAAGAGGTTTACATGAAACAACCAGAAGGATTTTCCTCTAGTGGTGGTGAGCATTTGGTATGCAAGCTTAAGAAACCCATATATGGATTGAAACAAACATCCCATCAGTGGTATTTGAAGTTTCATGATGTTATCTATTCATTTAGTTTCGTGGAGAACATTATGGATCAATGTATATATCAGAAAGTCAGTGGTAGTAAGATATGTTTTCTTGTTCTGTATGTGGATGACATTTTACTTGCAACCAATGGTAAGGGTTTGCTACATGAGGTGAAATAGTTTTTATCTAAAAACTTTGATATGAAGGATATGGGTGATGCGACTTATGTCATTGGCATTAAGATACAGAGAGACAGATTTCGAGGCCTTTTAGGTTTGTCTCAAGAGACCTATATCAACAAGGTTTTAGAAAGATTTCAGATGAAAGATTGTTCACCAAGTATAGCTCCCATTGTGAAGGGTGATAGGTTCAATTTGGACCAGTGCCCGAAGAATGATCTTGAGCGGGAAAAAATGAAGAACATTCCTTATGCTTTTGTTTTTGGAAGTTGATGTATGTTCAGGTCTGCACAAGACCTGACATTGCATTTGCTGTTGGGATGTTAGGGAGGTATCAGAGTAATCCAGGTATGGACCATTGGAAAGCTACAAAGAAGGTGATGAGATACCTTCAAGGGACCAAAGACTACATGCTTATGTATAGACGGACTAATAATTTGGAAGTGATTGGCTACTCTAATTTGGACTACGCTGGCTGCATTGATTCACGAAAATCAACTTCAGGATATGTCTTTATGCTAGCCGGTGGAGCTGTTTCTTGGAGAAGTGCAAAGCAAACTTTGATTGCAACTTCCACTATGGAGGCTGAGTTTGTGTCTTGTTTTGAGGCTACCTCGCATGGTGTATGGTTAAAGAGTTTCATTTATGGGCTTAGAGTTGTGGATTCAATTTCTAGGCCATTGAAGATATATTGTGACAATTCAACTGCAGTTTTTATGGCCAAGAACAATAAAAGTAGCAGTCGAAACAAGCACATCGACATCAAGTATTTAGCCCTAAGAGAATGTGTTACAGAGAAAACAGTAGTTATTGAACACGTTAGCACTGAATTGATGATTGCTGATCCTTTGACTAAAGGCATGCCACCGTTGAAATTTAAGGATCATGTAGATAGATTGGGACTTGGTTCTTTTGTGTGATTTTCATTGTAAGAATGAATGTTATTTTCAATGAAACTCTATTTGTGATGTTTTCTCATATTTGATTTTCTTTGTGTACACTGTTATTCATTTATTGAGAAATATCATTAATGTTTGGACCTAGAATAAACATAGGGTTTATTCATTAAGCCATATGGGCTAGTGTTTAAGAAACATGATGCATTGTGATACATGGAAGATAATACTCGATATTAGAGGACTTATCGCCATGATTCATGTGTTTTGTTTCTTGCTATGATGAATGATGGAATATATGGACCAAGTGGGAGAATGTTGGGATTTTATTTCTCCTGCATCTTCGGTAATAAACCGAAGACGTGATTCAGAATATGGTCCACATCATTCCATCAATTTAGGAACGAGGATTCATGCTCCAAACCACGTTCGCATCACTACCCCATGTTCTGTGCACGTTCCAAGTAGACTCAGTGATGGAGAGAGTCTTTTAAAACGAGGCAGAACACTAACAAGAGGGTACCCTAAGCCTGCAATCTATTTTCAGTTTTCAAAACACCATCTAAGTGGAGATTGTGAAGGTTTAGAAGCACCTGAAACCGAAAATAGCAAAACCCATTTTAACCTGTAGAATGGCAATGGCGGGAGGTATGTTTTCCGATCAGTCTATAATTTCGTTTATGATCTAATTGCTATTTAATGGCTTTTATGGCATGTTTAGATTATTAATTAAATTTCCATCATCTCTCTCTATCTCTATCTCCTTTTTTTTGTTTTTTGTTTTTGGGGTACATGTAAACCTGGTCCTCTCTTATATGCATTGCAAACTCTTTTTGCCCAAGCCATGCGTCAGGCCATCTAGATAATACTATGAATTATTGCTTATGCTTGTCTATGATTAACCAGAGTACTGAGAGACTTGCACTTGTCTGTGACTCTTGCTACTGGACCCAATATAAAGAAAATAATGTGGCTTTTTAATCTTTGAAATTGATGAATTAGTTTAATTGCATTCGTAATATATGTCATCTACGAGTCTTGCTAATGAGTCTGATATAAAGCAACTAATCTGGTTTTTCTTAATCATTCAAATGATGAATGAGTTGATAGTAACAAGTGTCTAAGCAATAATTTGGATTATTCTTGAGAAAATTTTCAAAAAAAATATTCTCGTCATAAATAATCTTCCCTGCTTTCTCTATTTTTACTTCCATATTCCCTCTTTGGGAGATGTGATTACTGTTCATGTTAACAGTTCACATTTCAGGCCAATACTTCTATGGATAAGGTAAACTGGGATTTGGTGCTAGAGGTAGTAGATAATAGATAATGGAGCAAGTGCAAGGAATAGAGTGTGCCTCTTAGGAGGGAAAATCTCAATTAAGATAAGCGGCCTGCCAAGTTTGTATGCATACTTTATTTCATCATACAATCCTGATGCCTTCTAAGTTTGCCCTTGGAGCAAAGTGGGATTTGGGCTTAAGACCACTGGTGAAATTGAATCAATCTCTTTTCAATGCTAAGTGTTATGGAGATTTGCAGTTGGACGAGAGTGTTTGCATATGGATCCAGTAGCTTGGAACTTGGAAACTTAGGCTGGCAAGGGATGGGTAAAGGGCTAATGAAGTGAGGAGATCTCTCCTGGGGTAGATGTTGGGAAGGATATCTGATTCGTGCCCACTTGGTGTATCAGCTGATTCATGTCTAGCTGGTGCTCCTTGATTGAGGTAGTAATCAATAAAATTTATAACCTATTACACCATGAACTAGGGTAGCAAAGACAAAGCTACTATAGCATAGTGGCTCTAGGATCGTTCACTGGGATGGGTTTTCACTTCACAAATGATATTAATTCAAAGTTGAATTGGTGCCTTTTCATTTCAAGGTTAGCTTTAAAAGAAAACATAAAGATGTTTGAATAAAAAAAGTTTGGTTTTAAACTAACCAAAAATAGTAACTGATTTTACTTACAAAGAAAGATGTTTCTTGGAGTTTCAGATCACTAGGCTCAGATTCCTCATACAAAAAGGAGAGTTCCAGCCACTTGTTTCTTTTCCTCACATTAGAGAATTAACATATAGTTCCTTCTCCAACCGGTGTTGTACAGATGCTTCCCTTTAATGGGTTCAAACACTAAATCCCTCTCACTGATGCATCTTGCAATGGCTCATACCTCTCACCTAGCACTTGCCATTCAAGGTGATCTTTAACCTTGGATTACCCGTCAAAAGCTCGCAAGAGATAACTAATGGATGTCTCCTTGGAGTCCAAAAGCTTACCAAGTGTTGGCTATTCTAGAAAATCCTACCTTCAAGTCACCTCCTAGAAGCTCGCAAGAGATAAACTAGTGCATCTCCATGGACGGAGATCACTTGCCTTACCAAGTGTTGGCTCAGGTGAATTGAAGGCGTTTTAAGTTAACTAAAAAGATAAAAACCATTAACGGGTCACACTTTCTCTTCATTAAAAACTAAAACAACAAAACTTCCAATTTTTGCGTTTGGAAACTTGCCCAGTTACCTTAGCTCCAAGAGACGAAGAGCCTAGCCTCTCATCCTCTGAGGAAAAATCCTCAGAGTTTGATAGGCTAGAAAGAAAAATAATGAGAAAACAAAAATATATATGAAAAGCAGAGCAAGTGCTCTGTAGATATATTTCTTCCTTATTACAAATGGTTCCTCCTCCTCCTTCTCTTCCTCTCACAGGCTCCCGAGAGATATATATATAGAAAATTACAAAACAAAAATATCTCAGGTTATTCACCCTTTTTCTAAACTTAATAACTAAGGAATCCTATAATTGGTGGGTTACAAGGAGAAAATGGGGATTTAGACATAAAAAATTTGAAGCAAAATATCCAAAAGTGTCGGTCGCAAATATCAGGAAGCTTCAGGAGAAATTCATTTCACTGTGCAAAAATGGTTGCGAAATCATTTCGCAGCAAAAGGGTGATTTCGCAGCCGTGCAAAATTCTTCCTTTAGCTTGGAGTGATCGGCTTCCAATAGCTGTAACTCCTTCATTTCAACTCTGAATTGCGCACTGTTTAAAGCATTAGATTGTTGACTTCCTGATCTTCAAAACGACATATAGCATGCATAAATTAGACTCCAGAAAGTGCTCCAAAAGTGGCGGACATGACTGTCATCAAGAATGCTTCATGACAGATTTCTCTTTGCTTCCCCTCCTTGCATTCTGGATTTGCTTATGGCAAAGGACTTCAAAGCTTCAGTTCTTCATGTTTCTGAGCTTCCAATTGCTTTGCCATGGATTCCATATAACTCTCCTCAATCTCGGATTGCTTTGGTGATCAAAAAGCTATCAAAACACCAAAACTTAACACAATTTGATTAGAATTGATTGCAAGGGTCCTTAACATGCCAATTGAGTTAAAAGGTAATAACTACCACTCAAAAGTGTTTAAAAGAGTTAATTACAAGCTATAAAATAACACTTTTTGAGTAGTAATCAATATCGGAGGCAGGATTGACAATTTTGGCAAATGAATTGGGTTCATGGTAGGAGATAGGGGTAGAGAAGGAATTTTTCTTTCTCTTTTTAGGGATTTCTCATCCTTTATCCATTTGTACAGATTCTTACTTTTATCTAATACAAGACAAAGTATAATTTCTTTGTAATAAATACCAAATAAATAAAGTTCATGTTATGGAACTGATGTATGTGGTTAAGTTGATCCTGGAAATTTTCCAGAATACTTGCAAACTATTCTGCTTCCAGCACAATAAAATTGTTACTTTGTCCATAAAAGATTCTAGATTTATGAGAATTGAGGAAATGCAGTTCATATATTTAGTGTAGAACTGCTTTATGGGACATTGGCTGATCAATATTATGTCTTTAAAATAATTATTTTGCTACAGATATCTCAATAACTATGAGACTTGCCTCATCTGCCTCTGTTGCATCTTGATAATTCGAACACTATCCCATGCTTGTATATTGTAAAATTGTGATTGACGATTAATACTACGCTTATTATTTCGCATTTATTATTTTTTCTGTGCAGTTGATGAGGGTAAGGTGGAGTCAGAAAAGCACTTGGCCAATGAGGAGATAGTTGCTCAACTTGTGTCAATGGGATTTAACCATCTTCATTGCCAGAAAGCTGCTATTAACACGTCTAATGCTGGAGTGGAAGAGGCGATGAATTGGTTGCTATCACACATGGATGATCCAGGTATTGCAAATCAAACAGTCGCAATAGATATTTGCTTTAGCAGAAGGCAAATACTTAGGAAGCTCCTGCCTCCAAGATTGTGAATAACTTGATGTGTTTATGGTAGACTGAGGGGAATGATACCGATGGGCATTTTTTTTTTTCCAGATATAGATGTTCCCATTTCTCAAGAGGCAGAAAATGCTGAGGCCTTGTCATTTGTGGACCAATCAAAAGTGGATACTCTGATTTCATTTGGTTTTCAGGAAGACATTTCTCGGAAGGTATTGAGAGCATTGATAAAATTTCAGTACCTATGTTTCTTTTGGGGATATGAACGTCATGTGTCAATTTTCTTGTGGTAGGTTATGGGATTTGCCTGACTTTTGGGGATTGGCAGGGTGGTGATATTGAGAATGTTAGTGATAATGATAATTATAATGATCATTCAAATATTCAAGAAAACTCAAGTCAATGAGCTGCATTTCCATCAAACTAGTGAGTTGTGTTTCCGAGTTTATCTCCAATGACTCTATCCTATATTTGAATGTTTGTAATCTATGTTTAGACGTTTATCTCTTGTAACAACCTTAGATTTTCTAAGGTTTGATAATTACTTTGTTATAAATATGTGTAGA
This sequence comes from Vitis vinifera, assembly GCF_030704535.1. Classification (NCBI taxonomy): domain Eukaryota; kingdom Viridiplantae; phylum Streptophyta; class Magnoliopsida; order Vitales; family Vitaceae; genus Vitis; species Vitis vinifera. The sequence continues at coordinate 18,245,747 of NC_081807.1, read as the reverse complement.
CTTTGTATCTGGCAAGTTTTTCCAGAATAGTTTTGGTTTTTTTCATGGTATCAGAGTCTCTATAAGCTCACACTTTACTCGATCCTATGGTTGTTTCATCTAATGCTTCCACTACCTTTAACCTTGCAATAGAAGTTATTTCCATCAAGCTTGATGGTACTAACTTTCTTGGCTAGAGTGCCCAATTAATTCCACTTTTTCGGAGCTATGGCTTGATGGGGATTGTTTATGGTTCCAATCCCTGCTCTCCTCAATATTCTAGTGATGAGCTCTGCGACCAAGGTGTTCTTAACTTTGCCTATGTAGTTTGGTAGTATAAGGATCAAACCGTGCTTGGTTGGATTGTCTCATCCATTTCTCCTTCAATTGTTTCCACTATTTATGGTTTGGAAACATCTCGGCTTGCTTGGCAGGGCCTCAATTCGAGTTTTGCTACACCTTCCACTTCTCGAATTTCTCTCATCAAGAGAAAATTTCAGTCTTTTTAGCAAGGCTCCATGTCGTGCCAAAGTATTCTGGATGAAATCAAATCTCTCTCAGATGAATTATCAGTAGTTGGCAAACTTATTGAGGATTCTAACTTGATTTTATTTATGCTCAATGGACTCAACTCCTTCTTTCATTCATTTGTCACAACATACATGTTGCTTGCAAAGGAAAAATCCATGCCTTTTTTTTTTACTTTCATGTCGAGCTGCTCAATTATGGTCTCATGCAGAAATTTCACAATCACACCATTCAACTCGAGACTGGTTCCTATGCTCTTTACTCCCACAAAAATAGTTCTAAACCAAGAGCATGCAGTAACAATATCAATCGGTCTCACTTTTCAAGTAAGTCCAAATTTCCTAGCTCAGTTCCATCTTCTTCACCATTTTGGCTGCCTCTACCCCACTTGTCATCTTCATCTTCTCCACCTGTGTCCCATGATTCTCGGTCTCGATCACCTTGTCAAATCTGCAAAAGAGAAAATCACCAAGCATTAGATTGTTACAACCGAATGAACTATGCCTTTCAAGGGAAGCATCCTCCAATAGAGTTGGCTGCTATGGTTGCTGAGGCCAATACCACCTACCTGAATTAGCATCAATGGTACGCTGATAGTGGTGCGAATATTCATGTTACTTTTGATGTAGCTAATTTGACAGTTTCTCAGCCTTATGAAGGCATTGATACCGTGGGCGTAAGTAATGGGGCAGGTTTGATAATCTCATGTATTGGCAATGCTACTATTAAAACTCTTTCCTCTACTCTTGCTTTAAATGATGTTGCTTATTGCCCTCAAGCCTCGGCCCATCTTCTTTCCATTAATAAATTTTGTAAGGGCAATAATGTGTTATTTGAACTTACTGGTTCCACTTTTTCTGTGAAGGACTTCAAGACGGGGGACACGCTCATGACGGGGCCCAGTGATAGAGGATTGTATCTGATCAACCTACAACAACTATCATCATCTAAATTTCATGCTTTCTCCATGACTGTTGGGGTTAAGGCCTCTACCGCTACTTGGCATTGTCGTTTGGGACATCCTTCGTCGTCTACTTTGCATAATGTTCATAATTATTCTCTACCCGTTAGTGATTCTTTCAATAAAGAGTCTATTTGTGTGTCGTGTCAACTAGGTAAGTCTAAGCAGTTACCATTTTCTACTTCCTCAAGAGAATCAACTGCTCCTCTAGAGTTAATTCACTCCAATGTATGGTCCACTTCCACTCCATCTTTGAGTGGTTGTCTCTACTATGTTATTTTTATTGATGACTTTACTCGATTTTGTTAGCTATATCCCATTTCTAATAAATTCGATGTTTATGCTATATTTTTCAAATTTGAAATTTTAGTAGCAAAGCAATTTAACAATCCCATTAAGCAATTACAAAGTGACAATGGTGGTGAATACTGCTCCACAATTTTTAAACAATTTCTGAGTGATAATGGGATTTTTCATCGGCTCTCTTGTCCGTATACCTCTCAACAAAATGGCCTTGCCGAGAGAAAACATCGCCATATAGTCGAAATGGGACTCATTCTTCTTGCGCAATCTGAATTACCTAAGAAATTTTGGGTCGATGCTTTCTTAACATCCATATTTATCATTAATCGGTTGCCCACAAAAGTTCTCAATTTTTCTTCGCCCTTTGAATGTCTATTGCATCTTCCTCCAGATTTTAGCTATTTTCATTCCTTTGGGTGTCAATGCTTTCCGTGTGTTCGACCTTACATGCCTAATAAACTCTCTTACTGTAGCACACCATGCATTTTCATTGGTTATTGTTCTAATCAGAAGGGGTTTCATTGCTATGATCGTTCCTTCCGACGTGTGTATATTTCCATAAATGTGATCTTTGATGAGACTGTGTTCCTTGCTCGTGTACAATCTCCTCTCATGGACTCTGGCAGCAACGTTCCCTCGACAGGTAATTCTCTACCCTTATTTCTCCTACTTCACACGTTTTCCCTTCATCTTCTCCTTCCTCTTCAGTTTCACCACCTCACACTATTCCCATAATTCCCACTGACCATGATTTCTCTATTCCACCAGACACTCCACCAGACATCAACTCTCCTATTTCCTCTTCTCTTAGCAACATCCTTGAGCCCTCATCTTCTACTCCGACCAATTCAACCCCTTCCTATCACGTTGTCACTAGATCACAAACTGGTCATCTTCGGCCTTGCACATACCCTGATTTTCATCTCTATTACTCAACATGTCATCCCCTTCGAACTTTGCATGCAGGTGTTATTATTTCCGAGCCTTGTTCTTATGCTCAAGCTGCTGCTATACCTGAATGACATTTAGCTATGGAGTGTGAATTCCAAGCTTTGTTAAAGAATGAAACCTGGACTTTATGTCCTCGTCCACCCAGAAAAAATGTTGTTCAGAGTAAATGGGTTTTTAAATCCAAATGCCAACCAGATGGGAGTATTGAAAGACTCAAAGCATGGCTAGTTGTAGTTGGTTATCTCCAACGTAGTGGTATTGATTTCTTTGACACATTCAACCTAGTTATTAAACCATCCATAGTTTGCATGGTACTCGCCCTTGTTGTCTCATTTAATTGAGACATTTGGAAACTAGATGTGTCTAATGCATTTCTTCATGGAATTTTGGATGAGGAAGTTTATATATGGCTTAACCTAAAGGTTTTGAAGATCCTACCAATCCACAGTTTGTGTGTAATTGCATAAATCTATTTACGGATTAAAACAAGCCCCTCGGGCTTGGTTTAATCGCTTATCCATTGCCCTTTTATCTCTCGGATTTGTAAGCTCTCAAGTTGATCCCTCTTTGTTCACTTATCACTGTGACTCTACTCATGCGTTCCTACTAGTTTACGTAGACGACATTCTCGTGACATCTAATGTTTGGTCATTTATTGATGAGCTGATCTCTAATCTTCAGCTGGATTTTGCTATGAAGGACCTTAGGCAGTTATCATACTTCCTGGGTATTGAAGCTACCCGTGATTCTTTCGGTCTGCATCTTCAACAGACAAGATACATTATTGATCTCTTAGATCATGTCAACCTCATTGGCATACGTCCTTATCGTGCCCCATGTGTTTTGGGTACCAAGCTATCCAAATTTGATAGAGATCTCTTGCTTGATACTTCCGAATATCGTCACACAGTCGGTGCCTTACAATATATAACTCTCACTTGCCTAGATATCGCTTACTCTGTGAATCAACTTGTCAACATATGCAATCCCCAACTACAGCTCATTGGACAGCAGCCAAGCGTGTCCTATGTTATTTAAAAAATACTATGGACTTTGGCCTCTTTTACAAACCTGGTTCTTTCGCCATTAACGCATACTATGACTTGGATTGGGCTGGTGACCTTGATGATAGACGTTCAACGTGTGGCTATGGCGTGTTTGTGGGTCCCAATCTTATCTCTAGTATATATATATTCACACTATCATTGCTTCTTTAATTGGCAATTTCAAACTTTGGAAAATATTATTTCTAGCCAAAGCAATTGGCATATCCCTAAATTCCCTAGATACACTACAACAAGAAACTACCAATTAATTACTTTTTTTATGCAACAAAATTCCTTACTATGAAGTTACAATAACTAGTAGTTGACCCCTATCAACCTCTACATATTTAGTTTGATCATGATGCTTATACTCATAGCCGCTTTATTGTCCTAGCATATATGATGCTTATACTTATAGCCGCTTTGTTGTCCTAGTATATGTGTTTTCATGGATTCCTTCACTATCAATTTAATTCAAACCTAGAAAATATTATTTTTAGCCAAAGCAATTGGCATATCCCTTGAGCCATAGTCCTAAATTTCCTTAATACACTACACCAAGCAACTACCAATTATTACTTTTCTATGCAATAGAATTCCTTACTAAGAAGTTGAAATAAGTAGTGGTTAACTGCCCATCTATTGTACATCCAACCCAATCAACATCCATGTAAGCCCTAACTTTTATTATTAGAATAAGAGATATCTGTCTAATGTTTCTTTCAAGTATCTAATAATTTTCTAAATAGCATGAAGATGTGTGATTTATATGGAGCATGCACGAACGAACTAACAACACTCATTACATTGGCTATGTCTGGTCGATAAACCATCTTCTCTTCCTCTTTTTCGCCTAACTTGTGGTTTTGTTCTATCAAATTATCAATGGACTTTTTGTCAAGCTACCTGCCTCTTATAGATGATATTGTGTATATTTTCATTGAGAAATAAAGATCCCATGTTTAGACCAAGCAACCTCTATTCCAAGAAAGCAAACATAGGAAAAAGGTGGCTATGGAAGCCTAAGAAAGAATTAGCACAATATCTTCAACAACTTGCATTCCACAAATCAAAGGCAAAAATGTGACAATTAATCCTCTTAATTGCTTCTTTCTTGGATATATTCAGCAATAGCAAGTATAACCATGCACCATTCAACACGCATTAAAAAGAGTTAGATCAATAGAGTGGGACCTCAAGGTCTAGCTAGGTCATTGTCCTATTGGAAATACATGTTGGTTTGCTTAAGTGTTATTCTTTGAACACTATTTTAATTGATTATAGAGTAGAGGGGCAGAAGATATAGAAATCTCTTTGGGAATAAAGGTTTTTGTAGTAGGTTGAGGTCAAAGTGAAAGAGGTGATCCCAATTTTTTATTCTTGCCCGTGCATGAAGGGGTTGGGGAGCCTTTCTAGGTTTTATTCTTCATGAATCTTTTGGAGTCTTGCAAAATGTAATTTTTAAAACTTCCAACAACTTTTAGGTGAGCTTGTGACTTATGTATGAGATAAGGTGTACACACACAAATTTTTTCAAATAAAGAAATTGTGGACAAAATTGTAAATTTGATCATTTAAGGGACAATCTCTAACATGTCCTCCAATTCTTCTTACGAAAGGAGTTTCATCCACCAACAATAGATTATGAACACTTAAAAAAAAAAACTCCAAATTTTTCTTCGATCTTCCACTAAGTGTCTTTTTTATGGGAATTTTATTTTGATCTTATCTATTGATTTTCTAGACATATGATAATTATTATTTATTTTAATTATCATAATTAATTATCTACCATAATGATCACAATTAAATTTTCTAGAGATAAATCTTATTTATTATGATAATTATCATAATTAATTAATCATGATAATTATAATATTTATTTGATTTTTTATTAGATTACTTTATATGACATGTTAATATACTATTAGCCAATTATTACTTGGCAATTAATCAGTCAACATAAAATTCGTCCCTCTACAAATCCCTTCAAAAATTTGAAAGATTTGAATAATAAATTTTATCTGGCTAGAATTTAAAGCCTAGGAACAAGTTTTCCAAACTTTGATTATTTTTTTTTTTTACTATTTTTAATTTTCTTATTTTGAATTTTGATTCAAATTTCTTTTTTTTTTTTTTTTTTTAAGCTTTGCTTTTACTACTTTATTTATTTATCAAGTTTGATTTTTTTTTTATTGGCAACTAGAAATCCTAATACCAAAAGGATTTGAAATAAAAAATTTAATTTGACCCAAAAAATTTTAAGCCAATGAACAAATTTTGGAAAAAAAAAAATAGAAATCCTAATGCCAAAAGGATTTGATGTATGAAATTTTATTGGTAGAAAATTTAAACCAATAAATTTAATTAGACATAAATCTTAAATTTCTCAAGTCTCTAAAAGCAATCAATGTGATTGGTTTTATTTATTTTTTATTTTTTTTATTTGCACGTTATATATTTTAAGATATTTTTCTATTTTTTTAATCATCCAAGTTAAAATTTTTGTATATTTGGCGGTATGAATAAAAAGTTAGATCCTATTCGAAAGAGAGAGCTTAGTTGAAAGCTTCTCTTGTTGTGAGGTATTTATTTCTTCCTTTTCTTTTTCTTTTTTTTTTCTTTTTTTTTTGTAACATATTCTTTCTTCATCAATGGTGTTTTTTTGTTTTTCATATTTATTCTTATGCAAGGAAATTATATTCCTTCTTGTTCAAGATCATTAAAGGGGGAAGTGAATATAAATATTTTATTTCTTTATTTTTGTTCTTTTTTCATTAGTGAAACTTAAGGATTTATTTCTTTTTTTCTTCTTTTGTGATTATGAAAGAGAAATTACGGAAAAGCAACTAGATGACTTATTTTCATTTTATCCATCAAAATTATCAAAGAAAGTGAGCGGAAGGAATTGATTCCTTATGATTTAATAGTGGTATTATCCTTCAGCCTATAAATAAGGATTTATGTATTAATAAAGGGAGACGGAACAAATAAGATATCTTCTCATCTCGATTTCTTTTCTTCCTCTCCTTTTTTATGTTTATTTTATAACACCATAAATTTTTCTAAGAAATAAATACTTTCTAATGTACAAAAAATTCAAGGGCCAAGGTTGCTCTCTCTTCTCTTATCCTAATTAAGAAAAAATGGTTTAATAATTAAGGTAAACTCTATCTAATAATCATTTGAAAAATCTAAATTTGTGTTTTAGCATGAAAGTTGATTGATTGATTGATTAATTTAGTATTCTAAAACTTTATAGGTTTACAAATTAATTATCTACCTTTAATGGGATCATTAAAACATTTTCCTAATTGGAGTAATTCAAAATTACTCTTAAGCTTCAAATACCATTTCAATAAAAACGTTAAAGAAAAATTAAAACTTAGATGATCAATACCTACAATATCAAAAACTCTTATTATAATATCTATATATCTTCAAAGGCAAAAATTCTTTTAAATTACAAGAGATGGTACAAAATATCAAAACTAAAAATTTGCAATGAAGAATTTGTTTTCAGAATTAAAACAATATAAAAGGTGCAACTTTTATTCAAAAAAAAAAATTATATTACAAAAAATATCCTAGTAAAATAAAACTTCATTTTTCAAACCTTAAATTTACGCTTGATTTCAAAATATTTAAAAATAATTTTCGCACATTTAATTGTATTATGAAAAATATTTTTAAAATTAAATATAATTGAAATTAGTAAAAAAAAAAAAAAAACTTATACATCTTTAAATTATTTAATCTTTACATAAAAATATAAAAATAAGTTAAATGAGTTTAAAGTAGTATATAAAAATAATTAAAAAAATCAGTGTTTAATTTTTCTTTACTTTTTTTTCCCTTCTATTTTTTCTATTTTTTCTTCTTTTCCTTGTGCTTTCTATCACATTTTTTTGGAACTCAACATAGCCTAGCAAAATTGTTTTCGTAGATATGGAAACATCCTATCTTGAGCTATGGGCTTATATAAAATAGCAAATAGTCATCTTCCAATATAAAATAGAAAAAATAAATATACTAAGAACTCATTTGATAAAAATTATATAAAACACTTTTAATATTTTTAATATTTAAATTTTTTTTTTATCATTTAAGTATTAGAAATGTTAAAAACACTTTCTAGAATCACTACCAAACACACTATAAATTACATATAATTACTAATCAAAATTGATTTTCTACTGTAATTCTTATCGAGAACCAAACACACCAAGTTCACCAAGAAGATGGATTTCTGTCCTTTGCACCCATCACTACTGCAACAGGAAGATGAAGCTCCCCACAAATGCTTCAACGTGTTAGCAATTGAATGCATGGCCATTAAAGGCAACTTAGACTGTCACAATTTCCAACTTCAACCTCTTCACGCCCATGCAATCATAAGAGTTACACCAATAAGAAGAACAATCTTTAATTCTTTCTGGCTTTTTGTTGCTTTTTATTTTCTTTTCTATCTTCAAGTTGGGAGAAAATCCATCCATTTGTAGGGTGTCTCGCCATGAATAACAATGATAGCTTCATGTCGATGGTTGAAACCCCGATCACTATGTTACAAGGCTATAGGGTCGTGTTTGGTTAGTGAGAAAGTGTAGGAAATTGGACGGAACCAAATGTTTGAATAATCCATGGTCTCAAATTTTGGGGTTCAAGAAAAAGATAACTTGTTTGGTTCTATTTTCTTTCTTTCTTGGCAACCAAATTGGGGAGGGTGAAAATTGCTCTTCTTATGAACCTTGTTTTTTGATTTTTGATTTTTGATTTTTCATAACCAAACAGTTTTTCAGTATATATATATTAGGATAATAAAGAGGCTATAAATATAAGACATAATCTAATACATCTTGCCCGAACCAAACATATAGCAGTTGATAGGCATTTCATAAAAAAGAAAGTAGGCATAGAGCAAGTTTACACTCCTTATATATCATCATCTGAACATTATTAGGCCATTGATAAATATATTTGCATCAACTTGAGGGAAAGTCTTGAAGTTGTTAGCTCACTCTTTCTTAATGGAAAAGTTGGCAAACATACCAAATTATGGGTTGATACATCACAATAGGAAAGTTGACAAATATCCCATGTATCTGGTTCATGTATATTATGTAATTCTATATTCAAACTTACGCTATGAAATGTTTTATATAAAATGATTATGGATAGGTGTATTTAAGAAAAATTTTAGGTAAAATTATTTAATAATTTTCTAAAAACTAATTTATAAATATAAAATACATCTATAGAGGTCAAGGCTTAGTGTATTTCCATTAAATCTTAAGGTATGAAAGAAGTACTTAACCCTTATTTTCTATACATGGTTGTCCATAGTTATTCAAAAGAAATAACTATTTTTGATAATTTAAGGTGGTCAAAATTGTAAATTTGATAATTTAAGGGACAATCTCAAACATGTCCTCTAATTCTTCATACGGAAGGGGTTTCATCCACAAACAATAGATTATAAACACTTAAAAAAAAAAAAAAAAAACTCCAAATTTTTCTTCAATCTTCCACTAAGTGTCTTTTGGATGAGAATTTTATTTTGATCTTGTCTATTGATTTTCATATATGATAATTATTATTTATTTTAATTATTATAAATAATTATCTACCATAATTATCACAATTAAATTTTCTAGAGATAAATCTTATTTATTATGATAATTAATCATGATAATTATAATATTTATTTGATTTTTTATTAGATTATGTTAATATGTTATTAGCCAATTATTATGTGGCAATTAATGAGTCAACATAAAATTTGTCCCTCTACAAATCCCTTCAAAAATTTGAAAGATTTGAAATAATAAATTTTATTTGGCTAGAATTTTAAGCCAAGGAACAAGTTTTCCAAACTTTTATTTTTTGTCACTATTTTTATTTTTTCTTATTTTGAATTTTGATTCAAATTTCTTATTTTTTTCTTTTTAAGCTTTGCTTTTACTACTATATTTATTTATTTAGTTTGATTTGTTTTTTTTATTGGCAACTAGAAATCCTAACACCAAAAGGATTTGAAATAAAAAAATTTAATTTGACCCAAAAAAATTTTAAGCCAATGAGCAAATTTTGGGAAAAAAAATATTAATAATTAGAAATCCTAATGCCAAAAGGATTTGATGTATGAAATTTTATTGGTAGAAAATTTAAACTAATAAATTTAATTAGACATAAATGTTAAATTTCTCAAGTCTCCAAAAGCAATCAATTTGATTGGTGTTATTTATTTATTTATTTATTTATTTGCACCTTATATATTTTAAGATATTTTTCTACCTTTTTTACTCGTCGTAGTTAAAATTTTTGTATATTTGGCAATATGAATAAAAAATTAGATCATATTCGAAATATACTCGAGAAAGCTTAGTTGAAAGCTTCTCTTGTTGTTGCGAGGTATTTGTTTCTTCCTTTCTTTCTTTTTTTTTTCTTTTTTTTTTTTGTAACATATATTTTCTTCATCAATGGTGTTTTTTGTTTTTCATATTCATTCTTATGCAAGAAAATTATATTCCTTCTTGTTCAAGATCATTAAAGAGGAAGTGAAAATATAAATTTTTTTATTTTTTTATTTTTGTTCATTTTTCATTAGTGAAACTTAAGGATTTATTTCTTCTTTTTTTGTGATTATGGAAGAAGAATTACAGAAAAGCAAGTAGATGACTTATTTTCATTCTATCCATCAAAATTATCAAAGAAAGTGAGTGATGGAATTGATTTCTTTTGATTTCATAGTGGTATTATCCTTCAGACTATAAATAAGGATTTATGTATTAATAAAGGGAGACCCAACAACTAAGATATCTTCTCATCTCAATTTATTTTCTTCCTCTCCTTTTTTATGTTTATTTTAGAACACCACAAATTTTTCTAAGTAAATACTTTCTAATGTACAAAAAATTTGAAATTCATGGGCCAAGGTTGCTCTCTCTTCTCTTATCCTAATTAGGAAAAAAAATGGTTTAATAATTAAGGTAAACCCTATCTAATGATCATTTCAAAAATGTAAATTTGTGTTTTGGAATGAAAGTTGATTAATTCAAATGCTATTTTCCTAATTGGATTCATTCAAAATTACTCTTAAGCTTCAAATACCATTTCAATAAAAACATTATAGAAAATTTAAATCTTAGATGATCAATATCTACAATATCAAAAACTATTATCATAATATATATATATATATATATATATATATATATATATAAAGGTAAAAATTCTTTTAAATTACAAGAGATGGTACAAAGTATCAAAATTAAAAATTTGCAATGAAGAATTTGTTTTTGGAATTACAACAATATAAAAAGCGCAACTTTTATTAAAAAAAAAAGGTTTATTTCAACAAATATCCTAGTAAAATAAAACTTCATTTTTCAAACCTTAAATTTATGTTAATCTTTATGTAAAAATATTAAAATAAGTTAAATGAGTTTAAAGTGGTATATAAAAATAATTTAAAAAATCAATCTTTAATTTTTCTTTACTTTTTTGCCCTTTCTCTTTTTTTGTTTTCTTTTTTCTTCTTTTACCGTGTTTTCTCTCACATTTTTTTGGAACTCAACACAACCTAGCAAAATTGTTTTCGTAGATATGGAAACATCCTATCTTGAGCTATGGGCTTATATAAAATAGCAAATAGTCATCTTCCAATATAAAATAGAAAAAAGAAATATACTAAGATATACGAAGTACTTTTAATATTTTTAATACTTGAAAATTTTTATCATTTAAGTATTAAAAATGCTAAAAACACTTTCTAAAATCACTACCAAACACACTCTAAATTACATATAATCACTAATCAAAAGTGATTTTCTACTGTAATTCTTCTTGAGAACCAAACACACCAAGTTCACCGAGAAGATGGATTTCCGTCCTATGCACCCATCACCAATGCAACAGGAAGATGAAGCTCCCCATAAATGCTTCAACGTGTTAGCAGTTGAATGCATGACCATTAAAGGTAACTTGGACTATCGCAATTTCCAACTTCAACCTTTTCACGCCCATGCAATCGTAAGGGTTACGCCAATAAGAAGAACAATCTTTAATTCTTTCTTGTTTTTTTCTTGCTTTTTATTTTATTTTCTTTCTTCAAGTTGGGAGAAAATCCATCCATTTGTAGGGTATCTCGCCATGAATAACAATGATAGCTTCATGTCGATGGTTGAAACCCCGGTCAGTATGTTACAAGGCTATAGGGTTGTGTTTGGTTAGTGAGAAAGTATAGGCAATTGGAGGGAACCAAATGTTTGAATAATGCATGGTCTCAAATTTTGGGGTTTAAGAAAAAGATAACTTGTTTGGTTTTGTTTTCTTTGTTTCTCAGCAACCAAATTAGGGAGGGTGAAAATTGCTTTTCTCATGAACCTTGTTTTTTTATTTTTCAGTATATATATACAGGGATAACCAAACAGTTTTCCACTACATATATACTAAGATAACAAAGAGGCTATAAATATAAGACATAATCTAATACATCTTGCCCGAACCAAACATATAGCAATTGATAGGCATTTCATAAAAAAGAAAGCAGGCATAGGGCAAGTTTACACTCCTTATGTATCATCATCTAAACATTATTAGACCATTGATAAATATATTTGCATCAACTTGAGGGAAAGTATTGGAGATATTACATCAACTTGAGGGAAAGTGTTGAAGATGTTACCTGAATCTTTCTTAATGGAAAAGTTGGCAAACATCCCAAATCATGGGTTGATTCGTCACAATGGGAAAGTTAATTGACAAATATCCCATGTATCTGGTTTATGTATATTATGTAATTCTATATTAAAACTTACCCTGTGAAATTTTTTATATAAAATGATTACGGGTAGGTGTATTTAAGAAAGATTTTGGGTAAGTGTATTTAATAATTTTCTAAAAACTAGTTTTTATATATAAAATACATCTATAGAGGTCAAGGCTTAGTGTATTTCCATTAAATCTTAAGGTGTGAAAGAAGTACATAACCCTTATTTTCTATATATGGTCGTCCATAGTTATTCAAAAGAAATAAGAAGGAATTGTTTTCCTAAGCAAGTCCCACCAAGCTATTCAATCATTTCAATTCCTTTTTTTTTCCTTTCTTTTTTTCATAATCTTTCTTATGTTGAATGCATGCATTTCTAACAATGATAGGTGGTGGTGCATTTGGCTTTGGTGTCTCTCCGCTCATCCTTGTTGGATAGTATTTTAGCTTAATTATTTCATATTATCAATAAGGGTATAACAATCTTTTAGTTTTTCTTGTTAGCTTATATAAAGCTTTTTATGTATTCTCTTTTTCAAGTCTTTCGCTAATGAAATCTTAGTTTTCTTTTTTCTCTTTTCCTTCTTCTTTGTCTTTTCAGATCTTGCATGGTATCAATGATCAACATAGGGCCTTTGATAGAAGATTTCATGGAAGAACTATGCATTCCATCCATGTTCTTTGAAAAAAAAAATTAGGGGTTTTTCACGAAGAGCTTCTATCAGTTTGAATTTGTTTTGAAAAAGATTTTCAGCAACTTTGAAGTAGTGTTTTTTTTCTTTGGGTTTTCGCAAGCAGATTTGGAGACATTGTTTTTGCAATAGTTTTGAAGATTCGATTATTTGATATTCTGACTTGTTTCGATTATCTTGTGGTTAGATTATTAGTTGATAATGATTGGTGAAAGAGATGACTCTTCAATCCATTTGTGTGTTTGTTTGTTTTTTTCATGCTTTTAGTAGGAGTAGAAGTTAATGGTTTTTAGTTGAGAAATATTTTATAGTATCGAATGTGATACCAAAATTTTGTATCATGGTAACATGATTAAGCTTTTAATTTGAGAATTTAGAAGATTTGGTTTGTGGTAACATTCTTCTTATAATAATTTATGTTTATATTAATCTCCATATAGTAATTTATTAGTTTATGAATTTTTTCTTTTACGTGTATCAATAAAACTATTTTTCATTGTAAATATATAAGTTTTTTTTCCTTATTCCTTATTACTTATTATACCAAAAAAGTAAAAATGGGTTTTTTTTTTATTATTGAAGAGTGAAGATTCAATCTCTAAATTCAACAACTAATAATGAACATTTTGTATTGAATCTTTAATCCATGATAACCCTAATATTTTTGGATTGTTATTTTTCTCGAGGAATACAAAGTTGGGCTTGTACACATTAAGATGATTAGAGTAATTAATTACTCAATTGAGGCTTATGATCAATTAAATTGACTTAAAGGATGAATTCCATTAATTTTAATAAAGCAATATATTATCATACAATTAAATTAAAAATATAAGTGGTACTCCTCCATTAGTATTTTCCTTTATTTTATGTAGGAAATGAAGTTAAAAAGAAAAAAAAACACACCAAAACAAAAAAAACCGAAAAAACCTTTCTAAGAATTCATGGAACACTCATCCCTCATTCTTGAAGCAATTTTTAGACAATAGATAGCAAAAGATATGATACTTCCTTACTACTTTCATCTTTCTCTTGACAAAAAAGTGAAAAAAAAATAAATCAAAAATCAAACAAGACCATTTATCATAATAAAAATTTTCACCCTTCTCATTTGGTTACTAAGAAAACAAAGAGAGAGGAGTTATCTTTATCTTTTCTTGAACCCCAAATTTGACTACATTTTCCTAAATTTTCTCACCAACTAATAAATACCTTTGGGCCTGTAACATACTGATCCGAGGTTTTAACCATCGATATGAAGCTATATCATCGTTATTCATGGCAGGCCATGGTGCAAATGGATCTATTTTCTCACAACTTTGGAGCTAAATGAGCAGAGAGAGAAGAAGAGTCGAATGTCAACTAACAAATCCTAGTCAACCACTATTTTGTGGAAACACTCCCTATAGTTTTGGATCTGATTCTATACTTGTATCATTGATAATGGCAATGTGGTTATTTTAGCTTTTCTAGAATGCAAACCTGCAGAAAAATGTACTCCAAGTATTATGGGTCATCTTCAATGTCGTTAAGAGTTAATTAGGATAAAGTACATATTGGGCTAAGTTTGTCCAACCCATGAAAGTTTCCTAAGCCCAATTATTAAGTTATTTTATATTTGGACATTCTCTAGGCCGGAATATAAATAGCATTAGAGCTTTGATATATTGGTGAAAAAGGGAAGAAAATTATGGTTATTTTCTGAGCACTATTCTTAAGCTTAAGAGTGAAGTTACAAGTTATTTCATTAACCTTTTAAAGAAGTCCATATGGTATGATTTCTTTATAATCACTTTATGTTCCTTGTTTTATGGGGTGATGGATTCTAACTTTAAGCATTGATATATATTTATATAAGTTTCAAGATAAAGAAATTAGTGAAGGCTTAATTATTTATATCCCCATTTAATTGAAGTGGAAAAAATTTTCTTTGTGGCTTTTTACTTCCGCTTAAGGGGTTTTCTTACGTTATATTTGATGTCCTTTTTTGGTTGAATGTTATTAGATTATCATTGTTTGTTCTTACTAAAATTTTATTATTGTTTAAAGGTTGTTATTATTATTGAGAGGTTATTATTGTGAAGAAATCTTTTTACCTGTACAAGCCAATTCTCTAGATTTGCCTTTAACTTCCCAACAATACAAATGGGAGCAGGCTATGAACTCAGAAGCAACATGACCAAGAGCACACCACCTAGTGGTTTGGGTGCACCACCACCTAGTCGTCCCAGTGCACCACCACCTAGACCATAAACTAGGGGAAAGTCTATGCCACCACCATATCATTCACCCGAATAAATCCTTGACCACTTTCTTTCTTATTTTCCACATAACTTTAAGTTATATTTGGCTCCCAAAAATTAAGAAATAAGAAAAAAAAATTATTTAAAATTTTATTTTTTAAGGTTTGATTTCACTATAAAAAAAAGCAAAGAAAATTAAATATAATTAAAATTAGTAAAAAATTTATATAATTTTAAATTATTTAGTTTTTAGATATAAGATTTAGAAAAGTGAAATAAGTTTGATGTAGAATACAAAAATATATTTTCACATGTTCCCTTAAGCTTTATGTGAACCGGATAAAGCCTAAAAGAAATAACAAGGAATGGTTTTCCTACATAAGTCTGACCTATCTATTCAATCATTTCATCTTAAAAACAAAGTCAGTAGAAATGGAAAAGGAGGATAATATGGTGGTGGCTTTCCCCCATTGTATGGTGTTGGTACAGGTTTAGACATACCAATAATAGGATAAGGAGGATGAATAGATGGAGGTGCTGGTGGAAGACCTGGTACGGTGGTGTTGCACCAGGACTTGTACTACCAGATTGGCTATGTTGCTTTTGAGCTCATGGCCACCTCCCCTTCGTACTTTGCCGCTGGCTCCTTCATGCATTGAAGTCGACCCTCATGCGATGTCCATTTGGTTGCTGAGAAAGAAAGAGCATATTTTCTTGGTTTGCAACCCTCAAAGCAAAAAAAGTCCAGGGAGGTATTTGACACAACAATTTGTAGGATTAATCTTACCAAGAATCCATGGGCCAAGAAGGTGTCGCCCCTCATCCTTGAAGCAACAGTTGTTAACAAAAGGTTTGACATGTTCTTTCACATCTTCTTGAACCCTTTATCTGAAGAAAGAAGTGGGGAAAAAAAAAATCAAACAACAAGATTCATGAGAACAGCAATTTTCACCATCCCCCATTTGGTGCTGAGAAACAAAGAAAACAGAACCAAACAAGTTTTCTTTTTCTTGGACCCCAAAATTTGAGACCATGCAGCTGTATTCAAACATTTGGTTCCCCCCAATTCCTTACACTTTCTTACCAACCAAACACGACCCTAGCCTTGTAACTTATTGGTTGTTATTCATGGCGAGATACCGTACAAAAGGATGGATTTTCTCCCCACTTGAGAGATGGGTGAATAAAGCAGTATACCAAGAAACCAAGAAATGCATGCATTCGGTATCAGAAAGATTACGAAGAAAGAAAAGAAAAGAAAAATCAAGAAAGAACTGAAGATTCTTCTTATTGGCCTAACCCTTACGATTGCATGGGCTTGAAGAGGTTGAAGTTGGAAATTACTGTACTCCAAGTTGTCTTTAATAGCCATGCATTCAACCGCTACCACCATGAAGTGTTCGTGGGGAGCTTTATCTACCTGTAGCAGTGTGATCGGTGCAAAGGATGGAAATTCATCTTCTCTCTCTCTCTAACTAGTTATCCTGAGTTTGGCTTCTCTGTACTTGTGAGTCTTCTGTTGAAGATTGCAGTGACCAACCAAATATTGCCACGTCCACAATTCTTTTTTTAATCAAAATTGTATATGACAAAATGTATTAAAGTAAATTAAAAATGTTATAATAAATGGTTCTAATATTTAATTTACTTTATTTCTTTTTTGTATTTTATATAACAGTTTTGATATTGCGGATGAGTGCAAAAATTGATCATCTAAGTTCTAAAATTTCTGTATTTTTTTAATTAAAATGGTATTTAAGAGTAATTTTGAATTAATCAAATTAGCAAAATATTTTATCATTGTCATTGAGGGGTAGATAAATCATCTGCATCCAAAATAGTTTTAGACTAATATATCAATCCATCAACTTTCAATGTTGAAACACAAATTTTTACATTTTTTAAATGATCCCTACATAGGGATTATTTTAATATTTAAGTCATTGTCTTCCAAACGAGAATAAGAGAAGAGAGTTGTCTTGGCTGAATTTCAAATCTTTTCTACATTAGAAAGTTGTTTTTTTTTTTTTTTTTTAGAATCTTATTTTAGTGTAATTTCTAATTAAATAGATTGATTTAATTTGATTTCTCCTTCCTACTCTTTGTTTTTTTTTTTTTAAGGCAAACCTAAGTGTATTCTTGATTGGGTATCAAGAGGAGATTGAGATTGTAATTGGTAGTAATCTCAAGAGTACATGGCATGACAGTGATCATGTAAAGCTAAAGTTTAAAAGGTACTAGACAGACGATTCGATAGATGATTGAAGTTCTAGAATTTCGTAAAATCTTGTATTTAATATTTGATTCATGAATACCTGCATTTCATATGCATAAAACCGGCTAACCATAAAATGACACAAAAGTTGCATCCAAAAACCCAAAATTTTGAATACCAAATAAAGAAACGTTTATGTCCTATAATATATGATATAAGAGTCACATCTAAAAACCCAAAATCTTGTTGCCACTTTCTCCGTTCTTTTTATTCTTTCATACCGTCCTTCCAAGAGTGTATACCTGCATTTTATAGTTTAATGAGTTTTAGAGTTCCTATTGAAAATAGGAATTAATTGATGTTATAAAAAGTAAACAAATCTAAGTACTAATGTTTTTCGTTTTTCTTTTTCCCATTTTGATATAATAATAGTTCGCAAAGGATAAGTAATGTTATACAATATCAATGGAAAATGCATATAACACAACTAAGGGACTCACCATGCATGATCGTGATACATCAACATGATTCATGATTAGTTATAACACAAAAGTATTAATTCTCCTTTGATTTCTTCAAATTCTACTTGAGAATATGTTTTTTTACCATCAAACTAATATCACAATAATTGGAAGTATGAAACTATGTACAATTCATTAAATGAGTAAAACCTTTAATGCAATAACTATAGATTAATCAATAATTATTTCTTTAATGAATCTCATAACAAAGTAGTCACGTTTGAACTCAAATAAAACAATTCAAGAAAATAAAAAATAAATCAAAACTACAAAATCAAAATATAAATCTAAAATTTTAGAAAATACTAATCTTCCACTTAAAATCTATACTTTTTAAATTTATTTTTTATAATTCTTTATGCTTTTAAAAATAATTTTTAACATTTCATTCTTTTTATATAATTTTTTATTTCTTGGAAGGATTTTATTAATTTCAATATTTTTTAATGTTCATTTTGTGAAATAACAATGTCCATTAAATTTAATCTCAATTATATAAAATAAAATTTTAATAACAAAATATAAAAATGTTTTCAACTACTAATATGATAGAACATGATATTATAACAAGCATGAAAATTGTGTACATAAGACAAAAAAACCTAATTCATTATTAAAAAATGTTAAGAGAAAAATTAGTATGAGAAAGAATTAAAAAACCTTTCATAAAAATTATTGATTTTTTCAGTCATAACTCCAATTGATATTTCTTTTTTCTGATTAAAATAATTAATAAAAAATATGGATATGAAAATTTTGTTTAAATAAAAATAATAAAAATTTGAAAACATCAAAGGAAAAGATATTCAATATTTTAAATTTTTTACTTTTAATATTTTTTAGAACAATAAATTATCAAACATCTTTTTCAGAAAAAAGAAAAATGAAGAAAATGAATAGTTTTATGGACGAAATTGAAATTTTTTTTGTAATACGATTTTATAGAAATTTCCTAACCTTGAAAGGAAAATTTCTTCATCAATATCAAATTACTCCAAAGTTTGGTTAATGCATATAAAAACAATAAGAAAATAAGGCAAAAATAAAACATATTTTTAGAATCCTTTTGCGGGATATGACAATATTGAGAATAATTTTCTCAAAAATTATTTTCCAAATATGACCAACCAATATCTTCATCACAACATACTATAATATTCTTAGAAAATGAATAAACTGTCTCATTAAAGGAAATTTCATAGAAAATTAAAAGAAAATTATAAAACATCCTATTATAAAAATATTTATAAAAAAAAAGGGGGGGGGGGAGAAGTTTTATAGAAGGAATTGAAAAAATTTATGTAATAAAAGGATTGTATAGAAATTTTCTAATCTTGAAAGGGAAATTTCCTCATCAATCTCAAATTACTCTAAATTTTGGTCAAAGCATATAAGTACAATAAGAAAAGAAGATAAAAATAAAAAGCAAAAAGCATATTTTAAGAATAGAAAAAATATTAATAGAACAAGATGAAATATTAACCATAATACAATGTAAAAAATAAATATCAAAATATAAGATTTGATCATTTTTATAATTGTTAGAAAAATTAGGCTAATCCAACCTATGGTAATCACCCTAGAGGAGGGTAAATAGGGTGATGGTCTCTTTTTCCAAATTTAAACTATGTGAATGTTATAGACAAATATATGCAAGTATACAATAAAACAATGTAAAGGTAATTGCATATAAAGTAAAGGAGTAGGAAAGAGAGAATGCAAACACAAGATTTTTATAGTGGTTCGGCGCAACCCGGCCTACATCCACTCTCCTCTAGCTTCAATCCCAAGCTTGAGGTTCCATTAGTTCAAGGCTTCTAAACCAAGCCTTCAAGAAATACAATTGGATTATGGTTTCAATCCACCCTCTTGGACTTTTTGCTCCAAGCACCCTTTGAAATCCTCAAGAGATACCCCACTCTTGAACAACCTCTCAAGTGATACCTCACACTTGAGAATCTTTCTCTAAAAAATATACAAATAATTGATCTCACAAAATCCTAGTACAAAAACTTTAAGCTCAAATGATACAAGAAAACTAGGATTGAAAGGTGAACTAATGATATGCAAGTTTTAGAACAATGGTGACTCAAAACACTCTTCCAAGGCTCAAATATATTCAAGAAAGGTTTTGGAAGGTTGAGCTCTTAAACAATGAAGATTTGGAGCCTTTTTATAGAAGAAAAAAGCCAAACTAGTTGCTAGGGGTTCGACCGGTCGAGCTAGGGGTCGATCGCTTGACTAGTGGCAAGTGACCGTTGGACCTCGATCGAACCTTGACTGAACCTCAACTGATTGAGGTGTGTGTCGACCGGTTCCTCATCCAGTTGAACAACCATTCTGGAAGAGATAGAAGGTTTTTTGCACCCCTCGACCGGTTGAGCTGGTGGTCAACCGGTTCCTCATTCAGTTCAACCAGTTGAGCCGTTTTTGGCTCAACAACCAACTTTTTCAACTTAAAACCTTTTAAACAAGTTTGAAAAACATTTGACACAAGGTTTTAGTTGAAAACATGAAATCATCCAATTTAAAAATTTTTAAAACAAAATAACTCTTGGATGATTTTGGTGCATAAGTAAAGAATGTAATGCATGAAAATCCTAGTGCACTAACAACCTTACAAAGAGATCTTATGAAGCTTGGGTCTTTGAAAAACACTTCTCTTTGAGGTGGTCTTCTTCTTCATGATTTTTCCTTGGCTTGATTTGTCTTTGTGATTGTCACTTTGGAAATCGTCTTGCTTAATCACACTTGAAATATAATCATTAGTTCTAAACCTTGTTTTGTTATCATCAAAACCGAGATTAACCAAACCTTGGTTTCACAATAAATATGAAAATTTTCATTCCTATTTAAATTTTAAGAAACAGTTCATTTACATTAATAAATAAATAAAAAATTAATTTCTCATTGTTAATTCCAACATACCAAACCAACTCCAACATGATATGGAAACTATTTCATTTTTCCTTTTGTGGGAGATGACAATATTGAGAATAATTTTCTAAAAAATTATTTTTCAAATATCACTTATACATATCCTCATCACAATATAATATTCCTAGAAAACAAACAAAAAGTCCCATCAAAGAAAATTTCTTGTAAGATTAAAAGAAAATTTCATATTGTAAAATGTTTATCCTTCATTTTGAGTATGAAAGATATTAAAAAAATCATTCATTTATTTTATTTTCATTCATTTTGAGGCTTATGGGTCTAACAATGAAACAAAAGATATGGTGGAATGTTAAACCTAATTTTTGCTTTCCTACAACTCAATAAAAAAAACACTATTTACACAATCCACATTACAGATTTACCAAATGAATGAATACAAATCAACTGTGCTAATAAAGATTTTGACATTAGTAAAAAAAATGAAAATGATAGATCTAAGATATTCCGGGTTACCTCAGAGTCCACGAAGTAGAGAAAAGTAGTTGTGTGTTAACTATGGGTATGAGAAGAAGTAGAAGAAAATTATGGTTAGGGTTATGGAATGATAATTTTTTGGATTCTGGGTATATCGAAACAATCAGTTTTTTTTATATACTATCATTATTCTCAAAGTGGGCCCATTAAGTTATAATATTTTAAATTTTTATTTTATATGATGTCACTTTTCGAAAACTGGCACTATAAACTTAAAATTAATATCATCTATTCTAATTGAAAAATTTTATATGATGTGTCACATTTATGGATTTTAAGCCATATGGTGTCATTATTTTAAAAGTAACACCATAAATAGTGACACCATAAATTATTTTTGTAGTAGTGCCATGAATAACAATGATAGCTTCATGTCGATGGTTGAAATGCCGGTCAGTATGTTACAAGGCTATAAGGTCATGTTTGATTGATGATAAAGTGTAGGGTATTGGAGGGAACAAAATGTTTGAATAATGCATGGTCTCAAATTTTGGGGTTCAAGAAAAAAATAACTTGTTTGGTTCTATTTTCTTTGTTTCTCAACAACCAAATAGGGGAGGGTGAAAATTACTCTTCTCATGAACCTTGTTTTTTTTATTTTTGATTTTTGATTTTTTAGTATATATATATACTGGGATAACCAAACAGTTTTTCAGTATCTATATATTGGGATAACAAAGAGACTATAAATATAAGACATAATCTAATACATCTTGCCCGAACCAAACATATAGCAGTTGATAGACATTTCATAAAATAAAAAAAGTAGGCATAGGGCAAGTTTACGCTCCTTATGTATCATCATCTAAACATTATTAGGTGTATTTAACAATTTCTTAAAAACTAATTTTTAAATATAAAATACATCTATGGAAGTCGAGGCTTAGTGTATTTCCATTAAACCTTAAGGTCTGAAAGAAGTACTTAACTCTTATTTCCTATACATGGTCGTCCATAGTTATTCAAAAGAAATAAGAAGGAATTGTTTTCCTAAGCAAGTCCGACCATGCTATTCAATCATTTCAATTCTTTTTCTTTTCTTTTCTTTTTTTCATAATCTTTCTTATGTTGAATGCATGCATTTCTTGGTTTCTTGCTATGAATAACAATGATAGGTTGTGGTGCATTTGGCTTTGGTGCCTCTCCGCTCATCATTGTTGGATAGTATTTTAGCTTAATTATTTCATATTATCAATAAGGGTATAATACGCTTTTAGTTTTTCTTGTTAGCTTATATAAATCTTTTTATGTATTCTCTTTTTCAAGTCTTTCATTAATAAAACCTTAGTTTTCTTTTTTCTCTTTTCCATCTTCTTTGTCTATGCAAATCTCACATGGTATCAATGATCAACATAGGGTCTTTGATAGAAGAATTTATGGAAGAACTATGCATTCCATCCATGTTCTTTAAAAAAAAATTAGGGGTTTTTTGCGAAGAGCATCTATCAGTTTGAATTTGTTTTAAAAAGGATTTTTAGCAACTTTGAAGTAGTATTTTTTTCCTTTGAGGTTTCGCAAGCAGATTTGAAAACATTTATTTTGTAACTGTTTGGAAGGTTCAATTATTTGATATTCTTACTTATTTTGTTTTGTTTTGTTTGGATTA
>NC_081807.1:18112500-18217500 GCF_030704535.1 Vitis vinifera | reverse complement strand
GTAACATTCTTCTTATAATAATTTATGTTTATATTAATCTCCATATAGTAATTTATTGGTTTATGAATTTTTTCTTTTACATGTAAAAATAAAACTATTTTTTATTATAAATATAAGTTTTTTCCCCTGATTCCTTATTACTTATTATACCAAAAAAAATAAAAATGGCTTTTTTATTTTATTTTATTGAAGAGTAAAGATTCAATCTCTAAATTCAACAACTAATAATGAGCATTTTGTACCGAGTCTTTAATCCACGCTAACCCTAATATTTTTGGATTGTTATTTTCTCGAGGAATACAGAGTTGGGCTTGTACACATTAAGATGATTCGAGTAATTAATTACTCAATTGAGGCTTATGATCAAATTAAATTGATTTAAAGGATGAATTCCATTAATTTTAATAAAATAATATATTATCATACAATTAAATTAAAAATATAAGTGGTACTCCTCCATTATGAGCCACGGTGCAAATGGATCTATTTTCTCACAACTTGGGCGCTAAATGAGCAGAAAATGAAGAAGAGTGGAATGTCAACTAACAAATCCTAGTCAACCACTATTTTGTGGAAACACTTCCTATAGTTTTGGATCTGATTCTGTACTTGTATCAATGATAATCGAAATGTAGTTATTTTAGCTTTTCTAGATTGCAAACCTGCAGAAAATATTACTCCAAGTATTCTAGGTCATCTTCAATGTCGGTATGAGCTAATTAGGATAAAGTACATGTTGGGCTAAGTTTGTCCAACCCATGAAAGTTTCCTAAAACCGATTATTTAGTTATTTTATATTTAGGTGTTCTCTAAGTCAGAATATAAATAGCATCGGGGCTTTGATATGTTGATGAAAAAGTTATTAAGAAAAATGGAAGAAAATTATGGTTGTTTTCTAGGTCAATGTTTTCAGAACTGGACCGGTCATTGAACTGGAAAAATTACCGGTTCACAGTTCATTGGTCGGACCGACGATTGAACCGGTGATGTAATAAATATATAATTTATACATTATATAAAATGAAAAATAATTATAAAAATTAAAAATATAAAAATTACAAATTTTAATAATGCTTTATTTTTATAATTAGTATATTAAATTAAATGATAAAGTTTATTATTTTAAATTTTATTAAATATAAATATGTAATATTTAAGAATGAAGATATATTTAAGATGAAAAATTTATAATATTTAATTTTATATTTTTGTCTTTGTATTTTATTGTTTTAAAATTATTCTATTAATTAATTTATATTATTTGTTATAATTATTATATTATTATTATTATAAAAATAAACAGGAATTTAAATATTTACATTTCTTTAAAGATTTTATATAATAAAAAATTGAAATAAAAACATTAATCTTAGATTCTTATTATATATTTTTTTAACATCATCATTTAATAAAAATGGTGCAATGCTCTTCAAATACTTCAAAGTTCAGACTTTAATTTTTAATAAATCCATGCATCCAACCCTCAAAGAGGCAATGTTTTACCTCTAATCAGTCCCATTCCCAATCCCACATCAGAAGCACATGAATTCTATGTGCTCGAAGTGCTCTATAAATACCTTGCAACATGCCTTGTAAGCTAAACATCCCAGCAAATCGGGCCTGGAGGCTTGGCCCATGTGAAAGTTTTATAAGCTTTTTTGTCATTAGATTGGGCCCTAGTGGCTTGAATCAAATATGGGCTTATAATTAGTTTCAGTTTTAAAAGTATTGAGCGTGTAATGGACATGACAGATAATGGGCCTCTTAATAGTAAACAAATATTTGTAGAATTAAGGTCTAGTCGATTTGTAAAAAATCGGACGGTTTGTCAGATTTGGTGGTTCAACCATTGGTTTGAACGGTTCAATGCTGGTTTGACCACGAAATGGTTCATTGAGATGGACCAAATCGAAAAGTTCATTGGTTGATGGTTTGACCGATCGGATCGGCCGGTCCGGTTCAGTTTTTAAAACAATGTTCTGGGTACTTTTCTTAGGCTTAAGAGTGAAATTACAAGTTCTTTCATTAACCTTTTAAAGAAGTCCATATGGTATGATTTCTTTATAATCACTTTGTGGGGTGATGGATTCCAACTTTAAGTATTGATATATATTTATATAAGTTTCAAGATAAAGAAACTAGTGAAAACTTAATTATTTGTATCTCCATTTAATTGAAGTGGAAAAAAATTTATCTATGGCTTTTTACTTTCGTTTAAGGGGTTTTTTCACGTTATATTTGATGTTCTTTTTTGGTTGAATGTTCTTATATTATCATTGTTTGTTCTTACTGAATTTTATTATTGTTGAAAGATTGTTATTATTATTAAGAGACTATTATTATTATGAAGAAATCTTTTTAGATGTACAAACCAATTCTCTAGATTTGCCTTCAACTTCCCAACAATACAAATAGGAGCAGGCTATGAACTTAGAAGCACCATGACCAAGAGCACACCACCTAGTGGTTTGGGTGCACCACCACCTAGTTGTCCTGGTGCACCACCACCTAGTCATATGTCTAGACCTCCACCTAGACCATAAACTAAGGGAAAGTCTATGCCACCACCATATCATCCACCCGGATGAATCCTATACCACTTTCTTTCTTATTTTCCTTATAACTTTAAGTTATATTTGGCTCCCAAAAATTAAGAAATAAGAAAAAAAATCATTTTTTTCATATTGATTTTACTATAAAAAAAAATAGTAAAGAAAGTTAAATATAATTAAAATTAGTAAAAAAAATTTACATAATTTTAAATTATTTAGTCTTTATGTAGAAGAGTTAAAGAAGTGAAATAAGTTTGATGTAGAATATAAAAATATATTTTCCCATGTTCCCTCAAGCTTTATGTGAACTAGATAAAGTCTAAAAGAAATAACGAAGAATTTTTTCCTACACAAGTCTGACCTAGATATTCAATCATTTCATCTTAAAAATAAAATCACCAGAAATGGAAAAGGAGGATAATATGGTGGTGGCTTTTCCCCAATGTATGGTGTTGGTACGAGTTTAGACATACCAATAATAGGATAAAGAGGATGAATAGATGGAGGTGCTGGTGGAAGACCTGGTATGGTGGTGTTGCACCAAGACTTGTACTACCGGATTGGCTATGTTGCTTTTGAGCTCATGGCCACCTCCCCTTGCGTACTTTGCCACTGGCTCCTTCATGCATTGAAGTCGACCCTCCTGTAGTGTCATCCCTCATCCTTGAAGCAACAGTAGTTAACAAAGGGTTTGACATGTTTTTTCACATCTTCTTGAACCCTTTCTATGAAAAAAAGAAGAGGGGGGGAAAAAAAAAATCAAACAACAAGATTCATGAGAACAACAATTTTCACCCTCCCCCATTTGGTTGCTAAGAAACAAAGAAAACAGAACCAAACAAGTTTTCTTTTTCTTGAACCCTCAAATTTGAGACCATGCAGCTGTATTCAAACATTTGCTTCGCCCGATTCCCTACACTTTATTGCCAACGAAACATGACCTTAGCCTTTTAACTTATTGATTGTTATTCATGGTGAGATACCGTACAAAATGATGGATTTTCTCCCAACTTGAGAGATGGGTGAATAAAGCAGTATACCAAGAAATGCATGCATTCAATATCAGAATGATTACAAAGAAAGAAAAGAAAAGAAAAATCAAGAAAGAACTGAAGATTCTTCTTATTGGCGTAACCCTTACGATTGCATGGGCCTGAAGAGTTTGAAGTTGGAAATTGCGGTACTCCAAGTTGTCTTTAATGGCCATGCATTCAACCGCTACCACCATGAAGTGTTCGTGGGGATCGGTGCAAAGGATGGAAATTCATCTTCTCTCTTTTTCTCTCTCTCTCTCTCTCTCTCTCTCTTTCTCTCACTAGTTATCCTGAGTTTGGCTTCTCTGTACCGTGAGTCTTCTGTTGAAGATTGCAGTGACCAACCAAATATTTCCACGTCCACAATTCTTTTTTTAATCAAAATTGTATATGACAAAGCGTATTAAAGTAAATTAAAAATGTTATAATAAGTGGTTCTAATATTTAATTTACTTTATTTCTTTTTTCTATTTTATATAACAGTTTTGATATTGTGGATGAGTGCAAAAATTGATTGTCTAAGTTCTAAAATTTCTGTATTTTTTTAATTAAAATGGTATTAATTTGAATCAATTTTAATTTATATTTTTATTAAAATGGTATTTAAGAGTAATTTTGAATTAATCGAATTAGCAAATTATGTGATCATTTCCATCGAGGGGTAGATAAATCATAAATCTATCCAAAATAATTTTAGACTAATATATCAATTGATCAACTTTCAATATTGAAACACAAATTTCTACATTTTTTAAATGATCCTTATATAGGATGGTTTATCTTAATATTTAAGTCATTCTTTATCAAGCAAGTATAAGAGAAGAGAGTCATCTTTTCCCATGAGTTTCAAATCTTGTCTACATTAGAAAGTGTTTGTTTTTTAGAAATTTTTTTCATATTTAAGCTGAAAATTTTATTTTAGTGCACTACAAGGAAAAAGGTATATGGTGACATTTATAACGAGTCACCATAAACATAAGGTGTCACTACAATATAGCGTCACCTTCTCCACTGACACCATAGAGGGTACCAATTGGTGACGTATTTGGAAGTGACACCAAAGTAGATAAATGGTGACCCATTCATAAGTGACACCATATATTTCTAGTGATGATAGGGTGTCACATTAAATACATCATCTTTGAGTTATGATGTCACATTAAATGCATCACCTTTGAGTTATGGTATCACATCATTGTAAATTATTGTGGAATATATGATTGGTTTTAGTTGTTGATTTTTGTAATGCTTATGAATTAATAAGATTAACCTGTTTATATTTTGTCCATAAATATAACAATCATATTATATTTAACTCATTTTTCTATAATGTTTCTGGAATAACTCATAATACATTGATCATCAAATAATATTTGTATATCAAATGTTCACAAAAGGATAGTACGTCCAACATATCAAACCCATCAAAACTAAAAAAGAAGAGTGAATACATACCAAAACATGATTTAGAAATGTTTAAGATCCCAAGATTCATGTATACCTCCATTTCATAAGCATAAAACTGGCTAATCATAAAATGACATAGAAGTCCCATCTAAAAATCTAAATTTCTTAGTTGCAATTAAAGTAACGTTTATGTCCTACAACGTATGACATAAGAGTTGCATTTAAAAACCCAAAATCATGTTGCCTTCTTCTTTCTTTTTATTCTCCATTTCACCCTCCCAAGAGTGTATACCTGCATTTCAAAATTTAATGAGTTTTAGAGATTTTTATTGAAGAAAATAAACATGGATCTATGTTATCATAAATGAACAAATCTAAGAATTAATTTTTTTTTTCAAATAGAAACATTATTCAAAGAATAAGCATTACTATACAATACCTATGGAAAAATTCATGTAGTAGCTAAGGGACTCACCATGCATGGTGATCATGATGCATCAACATGATTCATGATTAGTTGTAGCACAAAAGTAGCCCATTCTCCTCTAATTTCATCGAATTCTACTTGAGAATATGTTTTTTTTTATTACAAAACTGAAATCAAATAAGAAAATAACATTAAAATGCATAACATTTGGAAGCCTAAAACTATGTACAATTCATTAAATAAGTAATAACTTTGAAGCAATAATTGTAGGATCAAAAATTATCTCTTTAATGAATCTCATAACAAAGTAGCCACATTCGAACCCTCCTTCTTGTCTTGGACACTAATCGATCAATTATAAAATAACATTAGTACTCACATATATAAATGGTGCAAATGCATAAGCTAATGTGTAAAGAAAAATTTTTGGATGTCACCTGCACTAGTTGCTAAGATGGCTCCCTCTTAGATGTTTTCTTTGCAGATATTCGAAGAGCCCTATGTAAATAAGTTCAATGGGTATATTTTTAAAATAGGTAAATGCTATATGTTTTAATATATATAGATAATAAAAAAAATGTGTTTGAGGTGAATGTATTTTTTTTATTTAAAAATAATACTATGAAAAATAATAGGAAGAACTTACATGTTTACGATATCCTTTAAGTCCTCACATGGTTTGTGATGCATAGGTTCAAGATAGTGGACTATCATTTTCCTTGGCTCAAGCACTACCTAAATATAAACCCTTTAAGTCCTCATATCTATTTCTATTAACAAAATATAAAAACTTTCCAAAACTTAACTACTTAAATATAAAAACAAAATCAAATAAAATATCTAGCTAATTGGATTTTAGAAACTAAATAAACTATAAATAAACTAAATATAAAAAATAAATAAAATATCTATACCCATGAATTAATTGAAGAGGATAGAAAGACACAGAGAGAATATGGCTATGGTTATGATTTCCATCTTATCATTTCCTGTTAATACCACACATGCCCATTTTAAGGTTGGACACTACTTTTGTTGCTGGACTTGGAAAGGGAACTTCAAAATTGAAAACATAAATAAACCCTTATGTAAAAAAAAAAAAAAAACATTAAAATATAATTGAGCATTAAAATATTTACTCTCTTTCATCACTTTCATTTGAATATTAAGAATCTCTTATTGAGATAGATACTTACAATTTAACAAAATAGAAATTCCTAATAATAAAAAATATAAAATTTCTATTTCTATTAACAAAATATAAAAACTTTCCAAAACTCAACTACTTAAATATAAAAATAAAATCAGATAAAATATCTAGCTAATTGGATTTTAGAAACTAAATAAACTATAAATAAACTAAATATAAAAACTAAATAAAATATCTATGCCCATGAATTAATTGAAGATGATAGAAAGACACAGAGAGAACATGGCTATGGTTATGATTTCCATCTTATCATCTCTCGTCAATACCACACATGCCCATTTTAAGGTTGGACACTACTTTTGTTGCTGGACTTGGAAAGGGAACTTCAAAATTGAAAACATAAATAAACCCTTATGTAAAAAAAAAAAATAACATTAAAATATAATTGAACATTAAAATATTTACTCTCTTTCATCACTTTCATTTGAATATTAAGAATCTCTTATTGAGATAGATACTTACAATTTAACAAAATAGAAATTCCTAATAATAAAAAATATAAAATTTCTATTTCTATTAACAAAATATAAAAACTTTCCAAAACTCAAATACTTAAATATAAAAACAAAATCAAATAAAATATCTAACTAATTGGATTTTAGGAACTAAATAAACTATAAATAAACTAAATATAAAAACTAAATAAAATATCTATGCCCATGAATTAATTGAAGAGGATAGAAAGACACAGAGAGAACATGGCTATGGTTATGATTTCCATCTTATCATCTCCCGTCAATACCACACATGCCTTCCCGGATTGGTCCTTTTGGGGTTGGATACTCTCAACGAAATTCTATATCTCATTCCCACTTAGATACAAACAGAAAAATCATTCTTTTTTTTTTCCTCTCTCGTTTTTTAGAAAGGATGAAGATTATGTGATAGTATATCTTAAAAAAATTCTGTACCTGTCATTCTCACACAAATACATATTAAAAATCATTCATTTTTTCCTGTTTTTCACTTTTTTTTTAAGGACTTGATCATGTGTTTGGTTTAGATTAAAAAAATCAATTAATCTATAGTTTTTTCTTCCATGCTAGAAGATTAAACCTAAATTTTTCTTCCCTACAACTCAAGAAAACACAATTCACAAAAACCATAATACAAAGATGTTGAAACAATTAATATAATGGCATTAATAAAAGAAAAAAAAATGATAGATCCAAGAGATTTTGGGTTACCTGGGAGTCCACAAAGTGAAGAATGTCGATTTTGAGCGTGTTGACTATGGATGGGTGAGAGAAAAGGTTGAAGAAGATCATGATTTTATATATAGGACTTATATATTGAGATTTTTTGGATTGTGGGTGAGATATGGAAACAATGGGATTTTTATATGGTATCCATCATTATTAATTCTAAAAGTGGGCTCATCAAGTTATAATACTTAAAAAAATTTATTTTATATGATGTCACTTCCCAAAAAATGACACTATAAATATAAAATTAATATCATCTAACTACCTCAATTGAAGATTTTTTATATGATGTGTCACCTTTATTAATTATAAATCCTATGGTGTCATTATTTTAAAAGTGACACCGTAAATAGTGACACCATAAACTATTTTTGTAGTAGTGGTGTGATTTTCTAATTAAATAGATTGATTTAATTTTGCTTGTCCTCCCTACTCTTGTTTTTTATTTATTGAGGTAAACCCAATTGTATCCTTGATTGGGTATCAAGAGGAGACCAAGATTTGTACATACTCCTCCATTAGTCTTTTCCTTTATTTTAAGTAGGAAATGAAGTTAGATGAAGTTTACAAAAAAAAAAAAAAAAAACTCTTTATTTTTAATTTTTGTTTTTAAAAACAAAAATTAGTCATAACTAATATGAGTCTTTAAAATTTATTTTTTTAAAATTTAAAATTGAAGGCCATTACCCTTTTAATATAAACCAAATATATAAGACACATAGACAATTTTCATACAACAAATAGCAAAAGATATGATATTTTCTTACATCTTTCACCTTTCTTTTGACAAAAAAGTGAAAAAACATTAAAAATCAAATAAGACCATTCATCGTAATAAAATTTTTAACCCTTCTCGTTTGGTTCCTTAGAAAACAAAGAGAAAATTAGAACCAAAGGAGTTATCTTTATCATTTCTTGAACCCCAAATTTGACTACATTTTCCTAAATTTTCTCACCAACTAATAAAAACCTTTGGGCCTGTAACATACTAATCCAAGGTTTCAACCATCGATATGAAGCTATATCATTGTTATTCATGGCAAGCCACGGTGCAAATGGATATGTTTTCTTGTAATTTGGGAGCTAAATGAGCAGAAGGTGAAAGAGAGTGGAATGTCAACTAACAAATCCTAGTCAACCACTATTTTGTGCATACACTCCCTATAGTTTTGGATCTGATTCTATACTTGTATCATTGATAACCAGAATATGGTTATTTTAGCTTTTCTAGATTGCCAACCAGAAAAATTTACTCCAAGTATTCTAGGTCATCTTCAATGTTGGGAAGAGCTAATTAGGATAAAGTACATGTTGCGCTAAGTTTGTCCAACCCATGAAAGTTTCCAAAACCCAATGATTAAGTTATTTTATATTTGGATATTCTCTAAGCCCAAATATAAATAGCATTAGGGTTTTGATATGAGGGTGAAAAAGTGATTAAGAAAAATGGAAGAAAATTAGGTTTGTTTTTTGGATAGTATTTTTAAGCTTAAGGGTGAAGTTATAAGTTCTTTTATCAACCTTTTAGAGAAGTTCATGTGGTATGATTTCTTTATGATCTCTTTATGTTTGGTGTATTATGGGGTTATGGATTCCCACCTCAAGTATTGATATATATTTATAAGGTTTAATACACTTTACCCCCTCAACCTATTCCGTGTTTTGCACATTGCCCCTTTAGGTTTAAAATCCAACACATTGCACTCTAAACTTCTTAAATTGCAGCACTTTGCCTTTTCCATTAGACGATGTTGGTTTAAGTGGACGGAAATATCACATGCTATGCATGTGACTAACTAATAAAGGGTAGATATGTAAATCCTCAAACCAAAAAATCCCCAAACCCAAAAATCCTCAAACAACTCTCCCTCTCTCTGTGTTCATCTTCGTCTTCATCAAACCCTAACCTATTTAAAGTGCAATTTTCGGCATTTTCTTTCTCTTATAGGTGGTTAACAATTTCAGCATTTTGTCTTCATATTTTTACTATCTTTTCTTCCTTCTTACTCCAATCTTCAAAACCTAATCATAGATTGTTTTATTAGGCATTGTAGATCTTCTGCCTTTGAAGAATGAGCTAAGGGAGCTTGGAGTTTTGAAATTTTGGGGTCTGCAGATGGGCGTTTTCTGGTGTAATGATTGGAATGACTTTTTTTTTTTTTTTTTTGGTTCTTAGGTTGATTTTGAATGGTACCCATTTGGGTGAAATTGTTTGTGCATGTGTGTAATACTAGGTGAAAGGTGGGATTTGGGTGGTTTGACTTTACATGTTCTTGTTGTTTGGTTGCTGAAAAAGTGAAGGAAAATGGGGGAGATTGGAATTTTGGGTTGTTATGGGTTTTCTCTTCTCTGGTTTCTATAAGGAAATTGAAATCCCTACTCAACTATGTTAACTAATTATAGTAAGATCGATAGATATTACAATTTAAGAAGTTTGATTTGTTTTGTTTTTACATTTTCTCACCAGTCAAATGGGATTAGAGGTGCAATATGTTGCAGACTAAAACAAAGACGAAGACTAAGGGAAGGTGAGTAACTTTTTGGGTTTAGGAATTTACAAATCTACCCTTTATTAGTCAGTCACATGTATTACACATGACATTTCTATCCACTTAAACTAACATTGTCCAATGGAAAAGACAAAGTGCTACAATTTAAGAAGTTTATGGTGTAATGTGTTCAATTTTAAACCTAAAAAGGTAATGTGCAAAACACGGGATAGGTTGAGGGGGTAAAGTGTATTAAACCCATATTTATATAAATTTCAAGATGAGAAAACTAGTAAAGACTTAGTTATTTATATTCCCATTTAATTGAAGTGAAAAGAATTTTCTCTATGGCTTTTTAGTTCCACTTAAGGGGTTTTTTCACACTATATTTGATGTCTTTTTGTGGTTGAATGTTCTTAGATTATCATTATTTGTTCTTATTGAATTTTATTATTATTGAAAGGTTATTATTATTGAGAGGTTGTTATTATCATAATGAAATCTTTTTACTTGTACAAGCCAATTCTATAGATTTGCCTTAAACTTCCCAACAATTCAAATGGGAGGAGGCTATGAACTCAAAAGCACCATGACCAAGAGCACACCACCTAGTGGTTCGGGTACACGACCACCTAGTCATATGTCTAGACCTCCATGCCACCACCATACCATCCACCCCCACAAATCCTAGACCATTTTCTTTCGTATTTTTCATAATAAAATCAAATATGAGAAAATTATTTTTCAACCAAAGATAACTTAAAACTATGTTCGATTCCTAAAAATTAAGGGAAAAAAATGTTAAGAAAAAATATTTTTTTCATGTTTGATTTTAATATAAAAAATAGTAAAAAAAAGTTAAATGTAATTAAAATTAGTAAGAAATTTATATAATTTGAAATTATTTAATCTTCATGTAGAAGAATTAAAAAAAGTGTAATAAGTTTAAGGTACAATATAAAAATAATTTATTAACTTAATTTTTTTTTTCTTCACAGTTTCTTGTCTTCAATCATTTCAGCTTAAAAACAAGGTCATAAAAAATGGAAAAGGAGGATGATATGGTGGTGACTTTCCCTAGTGTATGGTGTTGGTATAGGTTTAGACATACGAATAATAGGATAAGGAGGATGAATAGATGGAGGTGCTGGTGGAAGACCTGGTGGTGGTGCACCAGGACAACCGGATTGGCTATGTTGCTTTTGAGCTCATGGCCACCTCCCCTTCGTACTTTGCCACCGGCTCTTTCATGCATTGAAGTCGACCCTCCTACGATGTCCATTTGGTTGCTGAGAAACAAAAAATAAATAAAAGAAAATTATAGAGTATATTTTCTTGGTTTGTAACCCTCAAAGCAAAAGAAGTCCAGGGAGGTATTTAACACAACAATTTATAGGATTAATCTTACCAAGAATCCATGGGCCAAGAATGTGTCGTCCCTCATCCTTGAAGCAACAGTAGTTAATGAAAGGTTTGACATGTTCTTTCATATCTTCTTGAACCCTTTCTTTGAAGAAAGAAGTGGGAAAAAAAAATCAAACAACAAGATTCATGAGAACAGCAATTTTCACCCTCCCCCATTTGGTTGCTGAGAAACAAAGAAAACCAAACAAGTTTTCTTTTTCTTGAACCCCAAAATTTGAGACCATGCAGCTGTATTCAAACATTTGGTTCCCCCCGATTCCCTACACTTTCTTACCAACCAAAAACGACCCTAGCCTTGTAACTTATTGATTGTTATTCATGGTGAGATACCATACAAAAGGATGGATTTCTCCCAACTTGAGAGATGGGTGAATAAAGCAGTATACCAAGAAATGCATGCATTAAGTATCAGAAAGATTACGAAGAAAGAAAAGAAAAGAAAATTCAAAAACAAATTGAAGATTCTTCTTATTAGCGTAACCCTTACGATTACATGGGCCTGAAGAGGTTGAAGTTGGAAATTGCGATACTCCAAGTTGTCTTTAATGACCATGCATTCAGCCGCTACCACCATGAAGTGTTCGTGGGGATCGGTGTAAAGGATGGAAATCTTCTCTCTCTCTCTCTCTCTCTCTCTCTCTCTCTCTCTCTCTCTCCCTCCCTCCCTTTCTCTAGTTGTCTTAAGTTTGGCTTCTCTGTACTTGTGAGTCTTCTGTTGAAGATTGTAGTGACCAACCAAATATTGCCACGTCCACAATTCTTTTTTTAATCAAAATTGTCTATGACAAAGTGTATTAAAGTAAATTAAAAATGTTATAATAAGTGGTTCTAATATTTAATCTACTTTATTTCTTTTTTCTATTTTATATAACAGTTTTGATATTGTGGATGAGTGCAAAAATTGATCATCTAAGTTCTAAAATTTCTGTATTTTTTTAATTAAAATGGTATTTAAGAGTAATTTTGAATTAATCAAATTAGCAAAATATTTTATCATTCTCATCGAGGGGTAGATAAATCATTTGCATCCAAAATAGTTTTAGACTAATATATCAATCGATCAACTTTCAATACTGAAACACAAATTTTTATATTTTTTAAATGATCCTCACATAAGGTTTATCTTAATATTTAAGTTACGCTCTTCCAAATGAGAATAGGAGAAGGGAGTTGTCTTGACCCATAATGAATTTCAAATATTTTCTACATTAGAAAGTGTTTTTTTTTAAGAATCTTATTTTAGTGTAATTTCTAATTAAATAGATTTATTTAATTTTATTTCTCCTTCCTACTCTTTCTTTTTTATTTATTAAGGCAAACCTAAGTGTTTTCTTGATTGGGTGTCAAGAGGAGACTGAGATTGTACTTGGTAGTAATCTCAAGTGTATAATGTAAAACTAAAGTTCAAAAGGTACTAGACATACATTCGATAGATGATTGAAGTTCTAGAATTTGGTAAAACCTTGTATTTAATATTTTTTTTCGATGGCTTTTGTGATTCTTGAGTGACCACGGTTCTTCATCAATTTAAAGATTTCTCATGTGAAATTGTAATTTGTGCCTTAGTCTTTCATTTCTTTATATTATCGCAATTTTTTTTATTCTAGATGAATATCATAAATGTTATTATATATCAATATTTTGTATTTTTGGTCTATTAATTTTACTGAGCTTGATGACAAGTCCATGGACTTGAGCCCGAAGTACAAAATGGGCAAGGGCCTAGTCAGTGCAAAACATACATAGATATGGTCATAGTAATCTCCAACATGTGGCTGTGTGGCACCATCCATCTTCCATCAAACAATCACCTTATCTACTGTCTACTCTATCCACATTCTCTCTCAGCCTCACCTTCACAAAACCTCACTTGATTATTACCTATTGTTGCCCAAAAATCTCAACCATGGCTGCCTCCACTCTCTCCTCTGCAACCCCTTCTCAGGTCTGTGTATGCACCCCTACTCCATACCCTTCAACTCCTTCACACCATTCAACACCTCCTCATCTCCATAACGATTTTTTTTTTTTTTTTTTTTTTTGTGGGCGGGGCAGAGGAGGGATTGAATTTTTGTATTAAATAAAAAATTTGACGTCGAAAAAGAGAAAGTTTAACGTTAATATTGTATTCTTGTTTGTTTCAACTGTATGATGGACAATAATAAATAATCTAAACATGCTATAAAAATCATTAAATAGCAATTAGATCATAAACGAAATTATAGACAGATCGGAAAACATACTTCCCGCCATTGCCATTCTATAGGTTAAAATGTGTTTTGCTATTTTTGGGTTTTAAGTGCTTCTAAACCTTCACAACCTCTACTTAGATGGTGTTTTGAAAAACTGAAAAGAGATTGCAGGCTTAGGGAACCTTACCCATTAGTGTTCTACCTCATTTTAAAGACTCTCTCCATCATCGAGTTTGCCTAGAGCGTGAACAGAACATAGGGTAGTGATGCGAACGTGGTTCCGAGCATGAATCCTCGTTCCTAAATTGATGGAATGATGTGGACAACATTCCGAATCACGTCTTCGGTTTATTACCGAAGATGCAGGAGAAATAAAATCCCAACATTCTCCCACTTGGTCCATATATTCCATCATTCATCATAGCAAGAAACAAAAACACATGAATCATGGAGATAGGTCCCCTAAAATTGAGTATTATCTTCCATGTATCACAATGCATTATGTCTCTTAAACACTAACCCATATGGCATAATGACTAAACCTTATGTTTATTCTAGGTCCAAACATTAATGATATTTCTCAATAAATGAATAAAAGTGTACACAAAAAAAAAAATCAAATATGAGAAAACATCACAAATAGAGTTTCATTGAAGATAACATTCGTTCTTATAACGAAAATCACACAAAGGAACCAAGTCCCAATGTATCTACATGATCCTTAAATTTCAACGGTGGCATGCCTTTAGTCAAAGGATCAGCAATCATCAATTCAATGATAACGTGTTCAATAACCACTGTTTTCTCTTTAACACATTCTCTTAGGGCTAAATACTTGATGTCGATGTGCTTGTTTCGACTGCTACTTTTGTTGTTCTTAGCCATAAAAACTACAGCTGAATTGTCAGAATATATCTTCAATGGCCTAGAAATTGAATCCACAACTCTAAGCCCAGAAATGAAACTTTTTAACCATACACCATGCGAGGTAGCCTCAAAACAAGACACGAACTTAGCCTCCATAATGGAAGTTGCAATCAAAGTTTGCTTTGCACTTCTCTAAGAAACAACTCCACTAGTTAGCATAAAGACATATCTTGGAGTTGATTTTCGTGAATCAATGCAACCAGCGTAGTCCGAATCAGAGTAGCCAATCACTTCCAAATTATCAGTCCGTTTATACATAAGTATGTAGTCTTTGGTCCCCTGAAGGTACCTCATCACCTTCTTTGCAGCTTTCCAATGGTCTATAATTGGATTACTCTGATATCTCCCTAACATCCCAACATCAAATGTAATGTCAGGTCTTGTACAGACCTGAACATACATCAAGCTTCCAAAAGCAGAAGCATAAGGAATGTTCTTCATTTGTTCCCGCTCAAGATCATTCTTTGGGCACTGGTCCAAGTTGAACCTATCACCCTTCACAATGGGAGCTATACTTGGTGAACAATCTTTCATCCAAAATCTTTCTAAAACCTTGTTGATATAGGTCTCTTAAGACAGACCTAAAAGGCCTCAAAATCTGTCTCTATGTATCTCAATGCCAATGACATAAGTTGCATCACCCATATCCTTCATGTCAAAGTTTTTAGATAGAAACTGTTTCACCTCATGTAGCAAACCCTTATCATTAGTTGCAAGTAAAATGTCATCCACATACAAAACAAGGAAATGAATCTTACTCCCACTGAATTTATGATATATACATTGATCCATAATGTTCTCCACGAAACCAAATGAAGAGATAACATCATGAAACTTCAAATACCACTAATGGGATGC
This sequence comes from Vitis vinifera, assembly GCF_030704535.1. Taxonomy (NCBI): domain Eukaryota; kingdom Viridiplantae; phylum Streptophyta; class Magnoliopsida; order Vitales; family Vitaceae; genus Vitis; species Vitis vinifera. The sequence continues at coordinate 18,201,774 of NC_081807.1, read as the reverse complement.
TTGTTTCAATCCATATATGGATTTCTTAAGCTTGCATACCAAATGCTCACCACCACTAGAGGAAAATCCTTCTGGTTGTTTCATGTAAACCTCTTCCTCTAGATTTCCATTGAGAAATGCCGTTTTCACATCCATTTGTTGCAACTCTAAGTCAAAATGTGCAACTAATGTCATAATGACACGAAGAGAATCTTTCTTAGATATAGGAGAAAAAGTCTCTTGGTAGTCAATTCCTTCCTTTTGAGTGAATCCTTTAGCAACGAGTCTTGCTTTATATTTTCAATGTTGCCCAATGAATCTTTCTTTGTCTTGAAGACCCATTTACATCTAATGGATTTTGCACCATCAAGCAACTTAACAAGATTCCAGACTCCATTAGATGCCATAGAATTCATCTCATCTTTCATATCATCATACCATAAATTAGACTCTTTGCAACTTATGGCTTGTGAAAAGGTTTTAGGATCATTTTCGACTCCAATGTCATAGTCCAATTCTTGCAAATACACAACATAATGTTGAATCAACATTTTCTTGAGGATCATGCTGCTTAACAGGTTGTTCAACAATTTCTGGCGAATCTTAAACAACTTGATCTACTACATTGTCATTAGTAATTTGTGGAACTTCAATGATTGGTTGTTGTGAAACCAAGGTTTGGTTAATCTTGATTTTGATGATAACAAAAAAAGGTTTAGAACTAATGATCATATTTCAAGTATGATTAGGCAAGACAATTTCCAAAGTGGCAATCACAAAGACAAATCAAGCCAAGGAGAAATCATGAAGAAGAAGACCACCTCAAAGAGAAGAGTTTTTCAAGACCAAAGCTTCATAAGATCTCTTTGTAAGGTGGTTGGTGCACTAGGACTTTCATGTATTTCATTCTTTATTTATGCACCAAAATCATCCAAGAGTAATATTGTTTTAAATATCTTAAGAATTGGATGATTTCATGTTTTCAACTAAAACCTTGTGTTAAATATCTTTCAAACTTGTGTTAAAAGGTTTTTAAGTAGAAAAAGGTTGGGTGTTGAGCCAAAAAATGGCTTAACCGGTTCAACCGATCGACCAGTTGTGCTCGTCCGGTCGAGGACCAGTTGAGGAAGGCCAAAAAGTTTCTCTCTCTCCTAATGGCCTTCTCTTCTAGGTCAAGGTGGAACCTCAACCAGTTGAGGTCCGGTCGAGGTCCAGTTGAGGTCCGGTTAAGACCCAACGGTCACCTGCTAAGCATTAAATGCTAACGGCTAGTTAACTGGTCGACCCCTAGCTCGACCGGTCGAACCCCAAACGGCTAGTTTGACTTTTCTCTTCTATAAAAAGGCTTCAATCTTCATTGTTTCATGAACTTAATGATTCATGCCCAGTTGAGTATTTTAATAAAAAATATTTATAAATCCTATGACCTTATACTGGCGTAGCAAAGCTACTATAGTATAGCAACTCTAGGGTCGAACTCAGGGATGGGTTTTCACTCTACCAGTGATAGACTCTAGATTAGAAATCGAGTTTGATGATTTCCTTTATCATAAACTTAAAGTTTAAAAGAAAATAAAATTTGTTTTGAAAGTGGTGTTTGGAACTAAACTAATAAAGAACTAGGTAGAAATGAAAGAAAGAAAGTCTCCCGGAGCTAGAGGTTGCTAGGATCAAGTTCAGGATGCAACGTGGGAAATTCCGGATTTTTCTTCTCACATTGGGGACAACAAAATAAAGGATGGTTGTTTCCCGAACCGGTATAGGTTTAACAATGAAGATTTAATCCATAAAAAGTCAATAGAAGTGGAAGTCGGGTTCCATTAATGGCTTTAGACACTAAGGGTCTTCACCTTGAGCCACTTTCCAATGGCTCGTACATGATAACTAATGGTCTGATGTGGATCTAACAATAAGTATCCACAAAGACCTAAAGCTTACCATGTATTGGCCATTCAAAGTGATTCTAAGGGATTTAAAGCAAAAATTTAGATTTAAAAGTCATTTATGAACTCCAACTACCTGTATTTAATGCACGAGAGTTTTCTACCTTTGCATCTGGACTTTTCACCTAGCTTCCTTCACTCCAAGAAACCAAAAGTTTAGCCTCTCATCCTCTGGGAAAACATCCTCAGAGGTTGTTTGGCTTCCAAGAAAAATAAAATAGTAGAGAGAAAAATAAAGCAAAAGAGATCTCTGTATTTCCTTAAGTGTAAAATATACATAAGTTGGTGTCCTGGAAAAAGCTCCCCGAGAGTCCCCTTTTTAGTGTTTACAAGAGAGTTTATATAGGAAGGTAATTTACCCTTCCATGGATACTTCCTAGCCAAGGAATTACATGAGTGGCTGAATACAAGGAGAAAATGGAAATTTAGACACAAAAATATCAAAAGAAAAAGAGTCGGCACAAATACCCTAGTTTCGCACGTTGCATGGTGACTTGCGAAAATTTCGCAAGTTGATTTCGCAACTTAGAATCCACTTTCGCACGTTGAGATCCAAGTTCACAAGTTGCAAAATCAACTTCGAATGCTGGGCTTCACCGCGACTACACAGCTGCCATCCACTTTAAATTTCGCACGTTGAAGTTCCAATTTCCCAAGGTGCGAAATTGTCCCTCAGCTTGATGCAGTTGCCTTACGAAGGCCATATCTTCCTCATTTCAGCTCCCAATTGTTCACGGTTTGAAGCGTTGGATTCTTGACTTCCTGAGCTTTGAAATGGTATATAGCATGTAGAAAATGGACTTCGGGAAGTGCTCCAAAAGTGTGAAGGAAGACTGCAGCTGCTGTCCTCTATTTTCCTTACTCTGTTTTCCTCTCTCCATTGCTTTTTCCTTGCATACTTTGAACGACTAAGGCAAAGGACTATGAGGCTCCAAAGCTTGGTTTCTTCATGAATTTGAGCTTCCAAAAGCTTTGCCATGAGCTATATACCGCTCTCCCTCATTCTTAATTTGCTTTGGTGAGCTAAAAGCTACAAAAACACCAAAACTTAACACAATTTGATTAGAAACGATTGCAAGGGTCCCTATCATGCCAATTGAGTCAAAAGGTAATAACTAATACTCAAAGGTTTTTAAAAGAGCTAATTACAAGCTACAAAATAACATGTTTTGAGTAGTAATCACTTAACCTTCCCAAATTTTTCTTGATTATATTTGAGCCTTGGAAAAGTATTTTTGAGTGCACCATTATTTCAAAACTTGCATATCTTTAGTGCACCATTCAATCCTAGTTTTTCTTGTATCATTTGAGCTTAAAGTTCTTGTGCTAGGATTTTTGAGAGATCATTCATTTGTAAATCTTTGAGAGGAAGTTTCTCAAGTGTGGGGTATCACTTGAGGGGTTGTTCAAGAGTGGGATATCTCTTGAGAAAAGTAAAGGGTGTTTGGAGCTAAAAGTCCAAGAGGGTGAATTGGAACCACAATCCAATTGTATTGCTTGAAGGCTTGGTTTGGAAGCCTTGGATTAATGGAACCTCAAGCTCGGGATTGAAGCTAGAGGAGAGTGGATGTAGGTCGGGTTGCGCCGAACCACTATAAACTCTTGTGTTTGCATTCTCTCTTTCCTACTCTTTAATTTATATGCAATTGTCTATATATTGATTATTATATACTTGCATATAATTGTCTCTTGCATTCACTTGTTTAAATATGAGAAAAGAGACCATCACCCTATTCACCTCCCCCCTCCCCCCCCCCCCCCTCTCTCTAGGGTGATTACCATAGGTTGGATTAGCCTCAAATTCCTAACAGTTGTCTATCACCCATTTGAACTTAAGGGGCGTTGTGAATGACAATCAATCTATCACTTGAAGTGGATGGTTGAGCATCAATATGATTTTTTTTAGAAACAATGTCCTAAAATCAATCGCTCCCACTAATCAAGTCATTCTCAAGAAACTTAGCATTTCTTGACTCCACAATTCTAGTGTTGTGAGATGGACAGTAGAATCTATACCCTTTAGACCTTTCGGCATATCCAATGAAATACACTCTAATGGTCCTTGGGTCTAGTTTCTTCTCTTGTGGGTTGTAAACTCTTACTTCAGACGGGCATCCCCAAACGCGTATATGTCACAAACTCGGTTTCCAACCTTTCCATAATTCAAACGGTGTCTTAGGGACAAGCTTTGTTGGAACTCGATTCAATATATACACTGCCGTTTTAAGAGCTTTAGTCCACAAGGATTTAGGAAGCTTGGAGTTGCTACTCATACTCCTAACCATGTCCATTAATGTTCGATTTCTTTTTTCAGCCACACCATTCTGGTATGGGGAACCAGGCATGGTGTATTGAGCAACTATCCCATGCTCTTGAAGAAAATTCCAAAAGGACCAGGTGCTTGTCCATCCTCGGTGTATCTACCATAATATTCTCTAACTCTATCCGTTCTCACAATCTTTATTTGCTTTCCGCATTGTTTCTCTACTTCAGCCTTAAAAACTTTAAAGGCACCCAATGCTTCATTCTTGTTATGAAGCAAGTAGATATACATGTATCGTGAGTAATCGTCTATGAAGGAGATGAAGTATTTCGGACCATACGCGTCCATGTCTGGACAACAAATATCTGAATGTATGATCTCTAATATGTCTGTGCTCCTCTTGGCACCCTTCTTAGACTTGTTGGTCTGCTTTCCCTTAATGCAGTCCACACAAGTGTGAAAATCAGTAAAATCTAAAGTACTAAGTACTCCATCATTTACTAATTTCTTACTTCTCTGTATGGAGATATGTCCCAATCTCTAATATCACAACATAGAGGAATCTTCATTCATAACACATCATTTTGTACCAATGTGAACATGTGTAGTGTTATTAGTGGTATCGTTTTGCAAATTGATAGAGAAAAGACCATTAGACAATGTACCATTTCCAACAAGATTACGTTATAAAACAAACTGAAAGATGTCTCATAAAAACCAAAGGAATAACCCAAAGGTACAATTCTTGAAACTGAAATCAAATTCCTAGAGAAACTTGGAACATAAAATGTCTTTTTTAAATTTAAATTAAAACCACTACTTAAAACTAAACTGCATATTCCAACAGCCTCCACATGTGAACACATCTTGTTTCCTGAATAAATGCATTACTCACTTGGCATTGGCTTCCTTAGGTTTTGCATACCCTGCAAGGTATTCGAAACATGGATTGTAGAACTAGAATCAATCCACCATGTGTTATAAATAACATCAACCATATTAGATTCATAACAAACAAATGAGATTGATTTACCTTTCTTCTCAAGCCATTTCTGGAATTTGGTGCAACCCTTTTTCATGTGCCCTTTCTTCTTGTAGTAGAAGCACCTATTAACCTTCTTGATTCCACCTTGGGGTGGTATTTTACCTTTCCCTTTCTTTTTGGCCTGATTCTGATCCTTTCTTTCCATTGTCATTAATGCACTCTCACCCAATTCCATTTTCAATCTTCCCTTCTCTTGAACACACATGGTCAGAAGCTCATTAATTGACCATTTATCTTTGTGTGTGTTGTAGGAGATTTTGAAGGGTCCATATTGTTGAGGAAGAGTGTTTAAAATGAAGTGCACAAAGAAAGAGTCAGACATTTCAACCTCAAGTGTCTTCAATTGTGCCGCAATATCCCTCATTTGCATTATATGCTCTCGCACACCACTCACATCGGTTAGCCTTAAGGATGAAAACTTCATTATTAGGGTGCTAGCAAGTGCCTTATCTAAAGTCACAAATTGCTCATCAATAGCCTTCAGTAATGCCTTGACATTGTCATGCTGATTGATAGAACCATGAATACGATCAGAGATTTTGGTCTTTATGAACATCAGACTAAGGCAATTTGATCGCTCCCATTGTTCATAAACAGCCTTTTTTGCTATAGTGCTGGTGTTAGTAATGGTTGGTTTGTCTTTCCTAATAGCATAATCAATGTCCATGCACCCCAAATGAAGGAGAATTCTCTCCTTCCAAACCTTATAGCTATCACCTTTCAATTCTAGAATGTCACATTTTATATTAGAGAAATTCACAAGTTGCATGACTGGATAAAAATTAAACATACATGCTTATAATTCAAATTTGAGACTAATAAACAAATATCATGTTTTACCAATGTAACTCATGTTCAAAAATTGTGAATCTAGTGACATAAAACTTGCTTGTGGGCTAAAGTTCTAATTCAATTAGATCCATGTAAAACCCTATGATAAAACTATCAAATTATGTTCCATTTTTCCTGTGGGTAATTAAGAAATATAATTTGATATTCAATCCTAATTAATTATACAAATATAATAAAAAATTCATGTGGGATAAAATTTTATTATATCAAATATAATTAATTATCCATAATGTCATTTTCCTATTTGTGATCCCAAAACATTTAATATATAATTTTGCATAATTAAAGATGTTGTGGCTACTCCTTAATTAATTAAAATTATATGGATCACTTGACATTTAATTAATTCACAAGAAAACTTATATAAATTGCATGAAACCATAAGCAATTTTTACACAAAACTCAATATCAATGTGCAAAATTTCTAAAATTGTATAAATTATAAGCACATTAATTTCTAAAATTAAAACCATAAAGAGCCTTTAAGAGTAAATTTAATGTGCAAATTATTTAATTTAATGTCGTATGCACAATAAACCATTAAAAATAAAAATATTCATTCAACTAGCAAAAATAAATAATCTAGCACATAATATATCCATAAATTAACATATTTTAAAAACACTAACTTTTATGATTTTTTTTTATTACAATTCACTAATACACGGAAAGTCGTCTCACAAAGACAAGACTGTGACCAATTGGGCTATTGCCCCTTTCTGATTACTTATTTACTTATTTAAGTCTTATTGACAGTCAAAACGATAAGCCCCTATAGTCGTCCCCTACCTTCAGCCAGGTCTGTTTGACCCATTTGCAACCCGAAATGAAACCCGACGGTTTCCAGGTATTCTAGACACCAAAATGATGATTTAAAACACCTAAATGTTAGAAATCTCATCTCCTAATGATTTCTAACAACATTTTTCATCAAAAACTTCTAAAACCAAAAACTCTAAAATACCAAAACTCACTTGATTGAAAAATGCAACTTGTAAAATGAACAGGGCAAAGGCATACAAGGCTTTGATACCAACTGATGGACAATAATAAATAATCTAAACATACTATAGAAATCATTAAATAGCAATTAGATCATAAACGGAATTATAGACAGATCGGAAAACATACCTCCCGCCATTGCCATTCTATAGGTTAAAATGTGTTTTGCTATTTTCGGGTTTCAGGTGCTTCTAAACCTTCACAACCTCTACTTAGACGGTGTTTTGAAAAACTGAAAAGAGATTGCAGGCTTAGGGTTCTGCCTCGTTTTAAAGACTATCTCCATCATTGAGTTTGCCTAGAGCGTGCACAGAACATGGGGTAGTGATGCGAACGTGGTTCCGAGCATGAATCCTCGTTCCTAAATTGATGGAATGATGTGAACCACATTCCAAATCACGTCTTTGGTTTATTACCGAAGATGCAGGAGAAATAAAATCCCAACATTGTGTATCAGGAATGGGGTGTTGTCACCATCCCATGCTCTGCTGCCCAAGCTCACAAGGATGAGTCCATTTGTGGGGAAGGGAAAGGGCTTGAAGATCAAGTGCCAGGCCACCAGCATTCCGGCCAATCGAGTTCCTGACATGGGCAAGAGAAAGCTCATGAACTTGCTTTTGTTGGGTGTTGTTTCCCTCCCCTCAGCTGGCATGTTGATTCCTTATGCCACCTTCTTTGCACCTCCTGGGTAAGTTTGATTTTCCTCATTTTTTATTTTTTTTCATTCATTTCATTTCCTGATTGATTTTCGGTTCGATTTTCCAATTTCTGGTGGACCCATCTTCATACTGGACCCTCATATTTGTAATTTTAATTTTCTCTAGTTTCTGGGCATTTATGAAATGAAATTTATCGAGGCAGTCTTCTTTCTTGTCGGGTAGACCATACATTTTTCAGGGTTCTAAGAAGTTAATGTGATTTTCATAGTAGATTTTGTTTCTACTGCTGAAATCTTCTGATTTCATCCTGGGAAAAACTAGGGTTTTTTTTTTTTTTTTATAGTATTTTCTAGTCATTTTTCTAAACTCAGCAGGACAGCTGCTGTGGTTTGCACGGTGGTGAGAATTGTTATAGTTTTATTGGATTTATTTGATTTCTTCTTCTAGAATTACACGCATTAGATGTCAGAAGTTAAAAAAGGGAAAAAAAAAACAAAAAAAAAAAAATTGTTGTTTGATCTGTTAATTTCTGTTAATTTCTTTTGATTTAGATTCTAAATTTCTAATTTCAAATCTGAAAATTGAACAGAACAGGATCTGCTGGAGGTGGTACTGTGGCCAAGGATGCACTTGGAAATGATGTCATTGCAGATGAATGGCTTAAGACTCATGGCCCTGGTGACAGAACCCTAACACAAGGGTTGAAGGTACTCTCATCTCTCTGATCCTCTTCTAAATGATTCCTAAATTTTAATATATGGATTTGATTTCTTCATCACAGTCTTTCATTTCAGCTACTGCAATCCGTCCTGGTGTCTCATTAATCGATTTTTCTCTTTTCAAGAACAAATGCCTAATGACTACACCAGTAGAGCCAGAAAAATCTAACAGCAGTAAGTTCAAAGCAATCTGAACTTCTTGTTGTATTTCAGGGAGACCCCACCTACCTTGTTGTGGAGGATGACAAAACCCTTGCCACCTATGGTATTAACGCGGTCTGCACCCATCTTGGGTGTGTTGTGCCGTGGAATACAGCTGAGAACAAGTTCATCTGCCCATGCCATGGATCTCAGTACAACAACCAAGGCAGGGTTGTCAGAGGACCTGCTCCTCTGGTAAGCAACATATCATCTATAACCCTCTGAAATGGACTCTCTCTCTCTCTCTCTCTCTCTCTCTGCTCTAATGACTAATTTCACACTCGTTGTTTGAACAGTCATTGGCGCTGGCGCATGCAGATATTGATGACGGGAAGGTAGTGTTTATTCCTTGGGTTGAGACAGATTTCAGAACAGGTGAAGATCCATGGTGGGCCTAAACTGCAACTCAAAATTATTCATTGTCGCCTCAAGGTAATCGGTCAAAACATAATCATTTATAAAACCAGAAATCTTGTAAGTTGTAATGAAGATCCAAACTGAAATTGGCATTATTACTCTTTTAAGCATTAACAATTCTATATAGAATCATTATATTTGTTTGGCATTGAGAATGAGAAATTTTGATATAAGTTCTTCTATATTAGTATTGTAAATCTTTAAATTTAGCCTTGGGGGAACACCAGTGGATGATATATTTCTGCGGCAGAGCTTTGTTCTTTAACTAGATGATAGTTAAATTGTAGCTCTGTTCTTCAAATTGCTAGGAACTCACATTGTTAAATGCATCTAAAGAATGGCTTGGTGCTCAAGCATCTGCAAATTCAGCCTCTTCAACCATTGGCTCAGAAAATGATTTATTTCCATCTCATTGAAAAGAACTGTCATATCTGATGCTTCAAACAATTTGGAGCTACTCCATTGCTAAACTGTAGGGTTTATTGACTATCCTGTAGCACTTTGCTCATCATCTTGCACCTCCACTGTTTCTCAATTTTTTGAGATCTTTTGCAAGAATAACGCATCAAACAACAGTACTTTGCTTCTAATCCCCTACACTGCAATGGTGCAGTTTCTGCAGGAAGTACCTATGCACAAGGTATTCTCCTTTCTTCTTTCACTGATTTTGACTTGAAGAAAGAACTTCCGAAACCCCACTAGAACACTTTGGCTGTCCTTTGCACAAAAACTTCCAAAACAACACTGATTGTCCTGGGGGGAAAAACTTTGTATAAACCATGTTATAGAACACTTCAATTCCTATTGTCCTCCAGATTTGACCTTGTATTGTGCTTGGGAGAAAATCTGCCTAAACCACATCATGGAACACTTTGATTTAAATTTTACCACATACTCCATCAGTTCCTCCATAGAAGACTGACATTGGCTTTGCAAGAAAACCCCATCACCTCTCCCTGAGCATGTCCTTGCCAGTTTTTGAATCTTTTGCTTTCTTGGCCTTTTTCCTTTAGCTCTTTGATAATAAATCCTTTCAGGTCGTCACAGACAGGCTTGCTATTTTTGTATTGAAGCTCATCCAGGATGTCCTTACCTCAAAACCTTTTGAAAAAGAAAAATGGAATAATAATAACAATATGAAGTGAAAAAAAAAAAAGAGGAAAAAAAAAAACCTACAAGTGTAGTGATCTTTCACATTTATCAAAGAAAAGAGACATATGTCATTGAAACTTATCTCCTCCTCTCCCCATTCTTTGCAGTTTGCAACATGGTTCTCTGAGGTTGATTGAAAAAACAGGGGATATCATGGATCCTCTGCATTTCCATTTTCAAGAAATACTAGTCTGAAGAGTATGAACATCACCCATAACATTAGGGTTGTCAATCATAACCTAGGAATTATTTTCCCCAGCTTCTCAAAAGAAATTTTTGAGTACCTGGAATCATTTCATGAACAACAATATTGCATAAACAATTTATATTTGATATTTTTAGACATTTAAGCCATGTATACAATACATCCAATATTTTTAAATCCTGAAACAAATTCAGAGAGTTTGGTGCTACAATGTTACCAGCCATGCAAAAATGGTGGGAGTTCATCAAATATCCAGTAGCATTTAAATGTTGGGCTGAAGGTAAACCAGAGAGGAAAACTAAAGAACTAATGAGCTGTAAAATCCATGAATTACTGCTATAGGTGGACTTGTGTTTGTGTTACATGCATAATTGCCACATCCAGTGATCATTGTTAAGAGTTAAGGCATGGAAAAGAAAAGGGCATCAGATGCAAAAGGAAAATGACATTACTGGAACTTGGTGATTATTCAACAGAAAACATTAAGAGATAGAAATGTCTAATACATTGTAAAAAAAACAGAGGATCATTAGTTGGTTTGAAGTCTTCCTTTACTTGTGCACAAGCATTTTTGGTCTAGCATGGCCAGTCTCTACCCGGAACTGATCTCCCAAGCCTAACTGGGTCATTAGTAACCAAACAAAAGTAACAAGTTCTCCACCTTTGCTCAACTGCTGGACATGAGTATTTGCTCCGCATCGACTTGCAGCATAAGACAACAATTCCACCCATACTTCACTCATTACCTTCCACCTCTTCCTTTCGTCCATTTTTTTGAGTTCCTTTGCAAGAATACATGCGTCAAACAACACTGATTTGCTTCTATCACCCTTCACTTCAATGGGCTTAACAACAGTTTCTATCAGAAGTAGAGCTTTACAGGCTTCCTCTACTATTTTTTCCCGCATCAATTCATTTTTTGTTTCAGAAGAAAACTTCTCCAGCCATGACCATGGCATAGAACACTTTGGTTCAGATTGTCCTGTGGAACTGGGGAAAAACTTCTTAAACCACGATAACAAAGAGCTTTCTTTAAATTTTCCTCCAGGAATGATATCCTTTCTGCGAAAAAACTTCTTTGCTTCCTCACAAGTGTCTCGAAACCTAATTTGCCCAATACCTGCCACTGCAGACATCATTGTAGGCCTCATGACCAAAAGATATAATATGTAGTCTGACAAGAATTTACTGAACTTGCGTCTATTATCAAAGCTTCCTTCTTTTGATAGCTGATGTCCAACTTCAGGGTCTGTATGTGTTGATGACAGCATTTCATAAAAGCAGAGATCAGTAGCTATATGCCACAGTAAAAGACTCTTATCATATTCACCATCAACACTCCATATCAGGGACTGACAAGCGCTCTGTGAGAGAACCCAATCACCTCGCCCTGAACATATCTCCCTGGCAGTTTTTGAATTCTTTGCTTTCTTGGCCTTTTCCTTCAGCTCTTCGCAAATAAATATTTTTAAATCATCTGGAACGTCTATGTGGTCTTTGTATTGAATCTCATCCAGAATATCCCTAAGTCCAAGCCAATCCACAGTTACGTCGATCCATTTGAACCGCTCCTTCAGGCAGTAACGAACCAAACTGTGCTGTGACATAGAATTGGACCACCTCCCACCAAAAGTTTTGGACCAGCTGCCTATTCTGTAGATGGTGAGTCTTTTACGTGTTTTAAGAAGAAACTCTTTGGTTCTACGGCATCTGAGTAGAACTATAGTCCAGTCAGAAAAAATGAGCTTGATGACAGCTATAGAGTCCAGGCAGATGGCACCAATGAGCAAGGCATAGGTAACATAAACGTCGAAGGGGTGCATTTTGGCCTGGTTGGGCGGATGCCCACCATTTTTCTGCTTATGATGAGCTGCAAATCGCTCCAAGGAAGCCACTAGGCAAGTAGAGCAAACGAAGCGGAGACAGTAGCCGATATTCCCATTCACCACAACCATCTTGGTGTAGAGGGCATCGTACATGAAGTTGAGTTCAACTTCCAACACTTTGAAGGCATCTTCTGTATTTCTTGCGAAGACGTACCGTCGACTATCCTTCCGCTCTTGGAAGGTAAACATGAGGTCGACAATCAGACCCTTAAAAATATTGAAATATTTGAACCCACCTTCCACCACATCAAGGTCGGAAAGGCGCTTAGGTCGAACAGCATAATCTGCAGAAGCTCGAAATTCTGTCTGTACCTTAATATAAGCCGGAACATGGACAATTTTCTTTGAGCTGTATCCCTCCATGAGTCGAGCATAGTCCGTGGCCTCTGGACCAGCGTCAGCAGGTGGAAGAATGCTGGCCTTGAAATTACCCAAGCACCCCAAATACAAAGCACGAGTCCGCTCAGCATATTTGATAATCCCAGCCAATAACATAAGGCTTGTTGGGATCCAGAGCTCACTTGGGAGAGCCTGTAGGATGACATAACCAACGGCAATAAGCTGGATAAGGAGCCCGAACAAATGCCTGATCCAGAGCTCATTATCTTCGAGGGAGAAAGCAGTGATGGCATCAGGGCCACCAACGTGTAGCAGTAGAAAAGGAGCCCACAAAGCCAGAAGGTCCTCGGTTTGAACTGGCATCTCACATTTGTTTTTCATGTTATTTTGGCTGTTGGCAATGAGACCCACTGCAAAGGCTGCCACCCAGTCGGCCAGCAAGTAGGCTGACCAGTTAATGAGGGTCACAAATGTGTTTCCTCTCCACTTTCGCGTTGGCGCACAAAAAATTAGCAATATCTGGAGGAAAAGACTGAAAAGAATGGAACCCCGGAGATTCCATTCATCCCATAATTTCTCGACCTTTTCAGGAATGACGTTAGTCATGCCTCCTTTTGCCTTCTTTCTTTTCTCCTGCTGCATCAAACATCAGATCGTGATTAGTTTCGATTATTCAAACCATCCATCACACCCCCATATACCATGTTTGAAGCCACATTTTAATATTAAAAGAAATCATATCATATTATATCATACTTTCTTACTTGATATTTCAGGACCAAATGTAGCCATTTTCCTTCTTTTTTTTTTTTATATACTTTTTATAAAACAAGTTTAAATTGTCAATTTTGTAGATAAATATTAAACTTCTATTTTATGTTAAAACAATGAATAGAAATTTCAGTTTACTTTACATTGATGACAAAAACACTAATTAAGTATTTAAAAAAGACTGATAGTATTTTAATGGAAATTCTAAACTATAGATATTACTATTTTAGAAAGGCATAAATGATATTTTTTATTAAATATAAATGAGATATAAAAATAGTTAATAACATTTTATTTAAAATAATTAAAAAAGAAAAACGTGATTGATTTTCGTTATAGGTATATTTTTACTCCCTAATTACTATCAAGATATTTTGGATCTTGTCCAAATCAGACAATACCTCCCTCCTCTTATATATATATATATATATATATATAAAAGATATATATATCCTATGAATAACTACTTGCCTAAAGGCAATCCAAAGGAGCTTGTGTTAGCTATAGGAATAGGTGTTTTAGGGTAGGATTTGTGATAATCACTCAATCAGGTTTATACTCCTAGGAATAGGGCCTAAATTAACCTAAAATGAGTTCAGTTTTTAGATCTATGTCTAGGAGATCCAAAAATCCCCAAAAAGCTCTAATAAATAGTGAAGAAGTAAATTATCTTAAGATTTCTAATGAAGTAAACAATTGGAAATTACCTAAGTTTTCCAACCAAGAAATTATTAAAAATGATCTTTTAAGTTTTTCTTAGATTACACAATTAAAACAGTTAAACAAACCATAAGTTTGGAACAACATGATCAATTAATAAGACTTCTAAATAGCAAATTTATCCAAAAATATAAGAAAGACTATAATTCTATATATCTAGGCATGATTCAAGTAGTTGCTAAGCCATTTGTTAGAATATCCTTAAATACCTTAATTGTTATGTGTTCAAGAGATAATAAACATTTTGACTATAAAGATTCTATTATTGGAGTAGTTCATGGACTAAATGATAGCCTAGTTTGCTTCCAGTATTATCTTAATTTCACAATAAGATTAAAGAATGTTGAGATCTTAGATTATGTTGTCCTTCATGTTAAAACTCATGGATTCAAGTTTAAGGAATGAAACAATTCAATTTCTATCATTACCAGGTTTGCTTAGGAGAGTATGGCCACTATTGTAGGATATGAAGCTTTATACACCAAATCTAAGGGAGAAACTATTATCTTCCAATCAGATTTAATAAGTAAATCTAACTTCATCATCCTCAAAATGATCTTATGGAATGAAGTTGATTTTCCAAAATCATGACATTTCTTCAATGTTTGTTCCACCCACAAAACAACAAACTAAAAAAATTATAACAAATGGTTCCATATCCTAATGGAGGAGATCTGGTCTTCTCTAGTTCCTTCAAACATTCTAGGACTCGAAGAATTTCATAATATAAACCCTCTTGAGCATCATGCGTATTGGTTCCAACCAAAACCACTAAGATAAAGGAAGAATCCACCTCTTCAAACCCTAATAATATTAAGTTATTAAAAGTTTAAAACCACATAAATGTATCACAACCCTACTATTCAGAAGATATGGAGTTACCCAAGAATCACTAGATATGTCATGATTACTACTCAAAAAGAGCATATTTGAGATAATAATTACATGAGTTTCACATATTTTGAGTAGTAATTATGCCTAAAACACTCAATTAACATGTTGTTGCCCTTGCAAGAGTTACTAACAAGTTTTATGAAGTTTTGGAGTCATTTCAAGGTATGATTTTGATAAATTGGTGACAAAAGAGACGAATCAAATTGAAGAGAACAAATAAAGTTGATAAAGATCCAAATGCATAATGAAAGAAGTAATGCAATTGGTTTGGACCAGGATTTGGAGTTGATTTGGAGGTGGTTGAGGTGGATTCAAAAGAAAGAAATGGAAAAAATAACAAAAATGAGTTGAAAAATTAAATATTTCCATTTCGCATTACTAGGCAAAATGGACCAGAAGGCATTTGTGTTGCAAACCAAAGGAGAATCTCAAAGTTGATTTCGCATGATCATGCGAAAATTTCGCACAATCATGCGAAATACTCCAAGAATGCAAAAATTGTTGTTGTTGCATTTTTTATTTCGCACAATCATGCGAAAATTGCTGGATCTTGTGCAAAATGATCATTTTATTACTAAACTCTAGATTTCTTAGTGAAGAAGCCTCCGAAAGACCTTTTAGATGATGCCAAGTGTCCACTTGACCTTGACCTATAAATAGAAACTTGATTTTCTCATTTGAGAAGCTTTTTAGACATTTTTAATTATAGAATTTTCTAGATTTCCTCTCTCTATAGAATTATCTACTTTATTTCATTTTCTCTCATTTTCTTACTAGCCAAACATGCCTTGTGAGACCAAATCTCCAAACATGAGTGGTTAAATCTCATTTTTCTTGGAGGAGAGAGGATCCAGAGGCAAGATCTATGGTGAATTAGAGAAAAGAGCTTGAATTGCAAAGGTAATTTGATCCAATTGACTGATTAATTGAATTTTGAGGGTTTTTCTCTTCAAATTGTCTTGGATGATTACTACAATGCATACTAGGTAGATTCATCAAATTCTTAAAGATAGATTTGATAAGATTGAATAGTTGCATTGTGTGAATCATTGGAAGATAATTTAAGATAAATTGAATATATGATTTGAATTGATCTCTTGGATTAAATAACCTAATTTGAAGAGAAATTAGATCGATATCTAAAGATAAATAAAAAATCGGTTTAAATGAAAATTTAAGTTTTCAATCTAACTTGATGAAAATTAGATCTCAACATCTATTCACCATGGAAATTGTTTTCTAGAAAATCCTAACTCTAAGAATTTCATTTTCTATTAATTTTCTTTTATTTTACATTTAATTTTTCTTCTCGATTTGAGACCATTGTTAAATTGATTTTTTTTTTCACTATGAATTTTCAAATCAATTTCACTTTATCACAATCATTTCTTATCCTCTCATTCAAGCCTTAATTACTGAGAATAATTCATCCTAGTGGACGACACCTAAAAACCACTATACTATAGTAGTTTATACTAAAACCATTTTTGATCGGGTACAAGCAACTCTAGAATAGCGAATTAGGTTATAAATTTTGTTTTGATCCAATAAACGACAAAAAATCAAGCGATAATGTCACCCACATATTTGCAAATGATTAATGTAATTCAAAAAGAATTTGAAATTAATAAGAAAATTCTAAGAAAATATTTTTTTTCTCAAAAGAAAATAGGAAAAAAAATAGAATGATATTTTAATAAAATCCCACAAGTTTTAAGAACTATCTACCAAGAAGAGTTTTACAAGTATCTAAGAAAACATCAAACTACATGTTGAGTTTTGGAAATGGTTTGAAACCTTTAAGGAAGAAGAATACTCGAGATATCCTTCTAGGAGTTAACAATAATTTAATAAAACTCAAACAATGGAAAACTGGTGATAATGTCATCATAGAATCCATTCATCCTCCTGAAGCCAAAATAGATAAGGATATTAATGGAACATTATTGACAGTATCACCTTTTAATACTAACGCCAATGATAAAGGAACTACAATGGATATTAAGAAAATAATGGAATCAAATAATAGTATTGATATATTTCTTAAGCTGTTAGGAGATCAACTCAATAGAGTAGAAGAAGTCATCCAAAATCAAGAATATATTAAGAAAAAATTTATTAAGAAAGATGATAAACTTTTATTTAAGCTATTTGAGTTGTCTAGGAAATTTTAAGAAAATCATACTAAGATCTAATAAAAAATAAAAAATAAAAAATAAAAAAACAAGTGAAAAGGTAAAAGAAAATGTAATTATCCTAGACACGCCACAATTTTCTTATATAAGAAAAATTAATACTATTAATGAAGAAATTAGTTCAGATATTGAAGCTAACAAACCAATAGAAATATTTAAAGAAACTCAAAATTAGGAAATTTCTACAATTAAGAATTTTTACCCAAGGCTAACCTTCCCTAATATGCAATACAAGGAAAGCAATCGATATGCTCAAGCTTCTTATAACAATGAAACCATTTATGAATGAAACAATGATGGTATGACTAAGTATAATATTTTAACCAAATTTCAAGAAATGACCATGGTCAATACAACCTATAAGTTAAACAATAAATTGTCAAACAATGTTATATTCTAGACACTCATTGTTAGGTTTACAAGTTAGTTAAAAGGAAGGTGGGATAATTATCTCCCATTAGAAGATAAAAGTTCTATGTTAAAAGCCAATGAAACAAATTCAAAAAATGAGATAGTAAGGAAGAGAATGGAGAATACATAAGAGGATGCAATTGCTACTTTAATTTTTTCTACTATTAAACATTTCATAGGAAAACCATCTAAGATCAAAGATAAAATAGCATATCTTTTAACCAACCATGAGTACCCAAAGCCTCAAGATTTTAGGTGGTATAAAGAAATGTTTTGTGTAGAAGAGGAATTGAAATAGTTGTTTTAGATTGATTTTACTCCAAGAAATTTCAACATTAATTAACTCAATTTTTTAGTTTCAAATCATTTTTAAAAATTAGTAAACTCATTGAGGCATTAACACATTAAATATTGTTTGATTTGAAGTCCTGTTGTCTAATGAAAATTTTTGAGGAAGATAACAAATTCATTGAGGGAACTACAAGTTTTTACTTAATAGAGGGAATAGTATATGCTGGGACAAGAGTACATGCTTGAAAAAAAGGGTAATATATGCATAAACTAAAAGTATCATTGCACATATATTTACACATACCCAACTTTTGATTAATTGTCCTTTAAGTTCCTCAAATTTTGTCACTAGGCAAACCAACTCAAATTAGATCACACTTAATGCTTTGGATTCTTCTAAAAATTGTTTGGACATAAAAAAAATCAGTAAATTAATACAATAATTTCTCAAGCCAAAATTGGTCTAGAATGACTATATCGATTTCTCTTTAGCACATAATTATATTTTCTAAATTTTCTTATTAGGTAAATAGGCTTCAAATCAAATGAGTCTTAAAATAATTTAATGGGTGTAATAATTTTGGACTTAAAATTAAACCAATTAATCGAAATTTTCTAAAAATAAAATTGGTCAAAAATAACTATGTTAATTTTTCTTCTACATGACTCTCAAATCACGCAAAACTTATGCATTGAATTCTTTGACAAACCTAGTAATTTTTAAAGTAATTTGAAACTCATAAATTAGACCAATTATAAGGAAAATTTGTTAAACCAAACTAGTTATGCTTTTGTCCAAAAATGAGGAATAAATGTATATGAAAAAAAAAAAAAAAAAAACTTGACAGTTACATATTTATAAAAATGAATTATAACAAAATATTATTATCCATTATTATTTTTAAAACACTATTATTCCTTTTTTTGAAAAAAAAAAAATGCAATCATGGCTTTATTAAAGCCATAGTCTATTAAAATATTTTTTTTAAACATACATGATGTATATTTTTATAATTAATATTATTATTATAATTATATTATTTATTTAAAAATTGTTAGCTATTGTTCTTTATAATTTAACATTCATTTTGAAGTAAATTAATAATACTATTATTCATTTTGAAATGTGTGAACTTTTAAATATTATAATATATTGTAAAAATTTTAAAATGTTGCTATTTAGTTTTTTTTTTTTAACCAAAAATGATTTTAATGTCAAAACAGACAAATTAGAAGGTAAAAAAAATGAAGAAAAGAATGAAATTAGGTGCATTTAGTCATATAGAGAACCAAAAACAAAAACCCAAAAAAAAAAAAAAACATTTCTCGTCTATTATTTAAGAGTATATGGGAGGATTATTTTTAAAATCAGTACTTAATAGTTAGAAGGTAAATAGTGAGGGCTACCTATTCATTATATTTCAAAAAGAGCTCAAAACATAATTTTTCCAAATTGGGAAGACTTCACAACCCTTTGCTCATATGGGGCAAAAAAATAATAAAGTTGAACTAGTGACAACTGGTATTCTCTTACAACCATTGGGTGAAATAAGGGATGAAAGCAAGATGGTTGGAAAAAATAGGAGGCATCAGGCATGCAGACATTAAAACAGATGGTCGGAAAGCTTGATGGCTCTCAGAACATGCCTTTGTGCATAAAAGATATTATTCAAGCATTCATAAAAAGTCAAGGACATCTAGACTCTAGAGCCTCTGCCTGTTGTGGCTCACTTTGATAAAGGTAGAGACTAGAGAGTGCAATCCACAGAGAAATATAGGATGAGAAAAAAAAAAAAAATCACTCAATAACATACTTCATAAGCACTGTAACAGATTAGTCATGAAATGGGAAAAGAGTTGACAGAGACTTCTACACCATGCAAGCCTATTTCAAGAAAACCAAAATGAAGTAGCATATATCACGTTGCTGAGTTCCTGATGTCACAGGCCAGGCTTGTAGCACATTTTCTTAAAATGTCCGGGCAATCTTTTAATCATTTAAGATGTAACAGTGAAAATCTTTATAGTTAGAATGCTATTTATTCTGACCACATGATACACTTGATAGAAGGAAATATGATTTCTCTATTTACAAAAATGGATAGTTGATAGTGAAACTTACCTTGAACCCTCGTTTGGCAGTCCTGCTTTGAATTGTTCCCCTTTGCAGTGATTGCAGTGAGTGCAGTGAGCACGTCCACTCCACATCCTTATATTTTGCACTTGGGTATGTCTTTGCCTCCTTTTCAAGCTATTCTCTTCCCTTTAGTATCTGCAGTCCTATGCGTGCTCTTGTTTAAAGTAATTCTCCCAGGAGACTCTATTTTTGTTCTTTCACTTTGAGGTTCAACGGGCAGAATGTGAAACAAAGTTTTCACTCTAACTCCTTTCATCAAACAGTTGAAATTCATCAGTAAATCCTCATTTAGTGTCCCCAACTTAATTCACTTCGATGAATCTTGAGAGTTCTCTCCTCAAAAAATGCCATAAACATCAATTACCTAATCAGTTGTCCTCATAAAGATAACCCTTCCAAAATCTCTTCCCTTAAATTTTAACTTGGTTAGGGAAACAGTACATATCAAATCTAAAAGAAAGGAAAAGAAGAATCAAGAATCAAAGATGAGAAGATCAAGGAAAGAATAAAGCACCATTTGAGTGTAGCCATCCATGCTGTCATCATCATATGGATATTTTGGTTCTTTCTTAATTCATGATTGAAATGTTTCTTTTCCTATAATTTCTCCATTTTTTATCATCCTATTTGCATTTCAGGTCAAGTGCAGCTTCAAAATGCAAGAATCTGATCCCCACAGTTATCTGCCAGTGTCCTCCCAATCATGTGAATAAAATCCTGCAATTGTCTGGTACTTCTGTTGGCAACGAGGCCAATGGCAAAAGCTGTCATATCCAGTCTGCTAGCCAGTGTGCATGCTAACCAAATAATGAGGGTTCCAGTTCTGTTTCCATATTGATTGCATGATTATCTGCAAAGAATTAAAAGCTCATAAATGAATATTTGATAAATTAACAACCTTGTTTATATAATAAGATTTTTTGGCCCCGGACTCCAAGAATATACTAAATTAAAAATCTTACTAAATGTATAAGATAATAACATTTTTAGAACTCGTTTGGAGTCAAAAGAAAATATAAAGAGCACAAACAAAAATTCATAATATAGCAAATAGAATTTCATAATATAATATTAATTAAATTTTATAACTTTTATTTTGCTCAATTCACTCATTATAATCATCACGTACTTAAAATCTTTTATCTTTTAAGACATTAGATTTTGATATCATATCTTTTCTTTTTCAAGATTATTTCTATCTTTTACAATTAATAACCGTCTTTTATTTTTTAAAGTCTCTTACAAGGGAGGAGTCTCAATCAACAAACAACTCACTTAAGGAAAGAATCATTTCAACATCATGGAATCACCTCCATCAATTAGGATTGTAAAATATTCCCTTCCATATATATTGTAAGCCATCATTGAAAAAACATAGCACTTTATTCCCTTGAAGTTTCATCTTTCTTATGGTATAAGAGCAATGAGCTCTCATGAGTTTTATTTTTTTTTCCTGTGTCCTTCAACAGCCTCATTGAAACCCATGTTTGTAAGCACCCCTGCACTGTTGTGGTGAATGTTGGAACTGCCAATCCCAATACATTGATATCCATCAATGCCACCACACAATTGCCATTGAAATTTCCTCTGAATAATTAGTTGTCATGGCAGGCACAATTTCATTCTTTACTGCTAGGACATGATTTCTTAGGGTATATTGAGGGAATATTTCTATGTCCACCAAGTACCATCACCGACAAAGATACCTTGGTGTCGAATCCAGCCTGTTCTCTTTGGATATGGCAGGATAGTCTCTTACTACATGCAGTCTTTGCATCACTTTCTGATGTTAATTATACCTGTCACCTCTGCTGCCACAACATCTCATCGAGCATGGACCAAGTTGGCAACTTGGTATGATAATCAGTCTAAAACCTGAATCATGGGTCTTAAGGGCTAGCTTACCTCTGCAACCAAAGGAGACAAAACCATCAATGAATACATGTATATGATCAAGTGCATAGTGAATGAATTGGCTCTTGTCAACATTCATATTGATGATAATGATCTTCAACTTCAAGTTTTTCGTGGTCTTGGAAAGGAATATAAAGATGTTTGCATAGTAGTTAGAAATCATGGGTCTCTCATGACTTTTGAAAGCTTCATGATGCACTGATTGAACAAGAAAGCTTCCTTAAAGGAGAACAAGCTCCCTTAGACAACTCATTTTTCACTGTTAATCACTCTTAAAGATCTGGGCAGCCCACTAACCCTCAATCTAGGGCCTCATACAACAACAAAGCTGTCCAATCTAAAAGCATCATGAACCTAGCTTCTCACCATGGGCATAGCCATCAAAACTTCAATCAGAACCACTCCAAGTTTCAATCTATTGTGGTGCTCCAAGTTTCAATCTATTGTGGTGTGTCAATTTGGTCACAAACCTAGCCACAAAGCCCAACACTGATACCAAATTCAGGGTATCCCACCTAGAGCATCACAAGCTAATTACACCACTCCAAGTAACGGGTGGAATTCCCACAATTGGTTGATCAAATCCAAGGCAGCACACCACATCACCTCTGACCTAACAACTTGGGTACTCATTCTGAATACAACGGGAATGATGATATCATCATTGGTGATGACACTAGTATTCCAATTTCTCATACGATTTCTGCTACTGTCACCTCACCAACAACTAGTTTCTCCTTACGTAACGTATTTTGTGTTCCATCCATGCAAAAAAAAAAAAAAAAATCTTGCATCTATATCTCAATTTTTTAAGACAAATAATGCCTCTATTAAATTCTTTCTTTTTCGTTTCATTGTGAAGGACTTGAACGCGGTGCACAACTCACTAAAGGCTGGAGCAAGGACAACATTTATGAATGATCTGAGCATTCCCTTTCCTAGGTTTCCAATCTGCAAGCCTATGTAAGCACAAGGTCGTCCCTTCAAGATTGGCACAGCTGACTTAGACATCCCTCCAACATCATTCTACATCATCTAGTATCTCATAAAAATATTCAAGTGTTATTCACCCTCTACACTTTTCAATATTGTCATTCTTGTCTTCGCAATAAAAGTCACCATCTACCATTTGGTGTCTCTTCTTTAAATAGCACAAACCACTTGACCTAATTTATACTGATGTTTGGGGCCTTGCTTCCATAGCCTCAGTTAATGGTTTCTGCTATTATGTGCTTTTTGTTTTCCACTTTACCAAATACATGTGTGTGGACCCCACATTTCAGCTCATGCGCTTCCATTCGATGGCGAGCTCGATTTTTATTTGAAAATGATTTTATTTTTAAGAAAATGACCTGGAGTCGCCACTTATTTTTGTTTTATTTTTAAAAGGGTAAACAAAATAAGAAAGAAAACCCTAAGTGTGACTCCTTATTTTGGAAAAGGTAGTCTGTGAAAAATCGAATCGGGTTCGGGGGTAAGGTTACTTATTGGGAAGGTACGATAAAGACCGTAATACACCTCTAAGTCCCTAAAAATGGGTCTCTACTAATTAAATGAAGCAAGCACGACGATTAATAAGTAAATCAATGAATACCGAATGAAAATCACAACAAAATACCTAAATGAATATGAGGGCAAAGAATGTACCTGAATGATGACCTGGTTTACTTCAAAGAAAAAAAATGTCAATAAACAAACACAGAATAATCGCATGTATGTCACGAAGTGGAATAATTCAAACAAATATAGCATAGCAATCAACCAGTCAATCGATTAATTATAAAATCACATATGTTGGGCCTCCATCAAAGCCCATTTTATTTTGTATGAATCAATTTTAATAACTCCATTATTCGAAATTACGAAATTTAATTCTTACTTATTTTAAAACATTTTAAAAATAGAGGAGATGTAAAGATTGTATGTTGAAGAAAAGATGGTAACCAAATTTGATTGAAAAGTGGGATTTTTGAGCAATCCTAAAGATTTTAAGGATGAAAGATGAGAGACTTGAAATTATTTAAAAACCAGAATTGGAGAAATTACTTACAAAATGGGGTTAAGGAAGATTATTTTCAAAATCAGGGGATGAGGGAATGGAAGGTGACACGTGGCCCCTTTAGTTGCATGCCAAAGGTGGCCATGCAAACCGGAGACATGCAGATGTGGGCCCAAGGTATAATGACTGGTTTGAGATGACTGAAGGATTGAATAAGGGAAGCAGACCCAGAAACAGCATGCTCAACACTCGTTCCAATCAGCTGTTGAATTACTGAGGCGAATCCTGATGCTTGCACCTTGTCTTTGTTTTTGCTATCCATTCAAGTGATAGAGCTTTTGGATGGCATCTTAATGGAGGTTCTGCAAATCACAACCTCTTTTTGGCATTAAAGGTCAAAGCAGCAATGAGGTCGGCATTGAAGAAGGCATTCATTCAAGTGGACTGGTACAAAAGCAGCTCATCCATTCTAATTCCAAAATTTGCGCAGCGCCTGATAAATGTGGGATGAAGTGGTAAGGATTCAGTCTTTTGAATCTTTCATATGCACCGAAATCAAATGCAGCCCACCGATCAATGTGTTTGCCCTCCATTACAAATTTTCCTACAAAATTCTAGTGATCCTTGTCCCTATCCACAGTAAACTTGCCCATATTTCCATTATGACAGGACTTGAGAGGGTTCCATGAGCAGATTCGTCCTTGTTTGAAGTGTAGCCAACTGGAACAGCTGCCTTGTGCACACATGGGTTGTTCCCAATGAGTGACACACCTGGAAACATAGCAAGAACATGCTCAAGAGTTGAACAGTCACAATTTTGTGCCAACTCATGAGATAACTTCCTCAACCAAACCACTGAACGCCTGCCCCTGAGGTAACCAAGTGAAAAACTTCCCTTCAAACAATTAATCCAATCCCTCACCTCTTCATTGATTCATTCCAACCCGTAGAAAACATGTTTAGGCAGCAAACCTCCATGAACGAAAACTGAATCACCCACAACCAGAACTGTCTGGTTTTTGCAATAAAAATTGAACCGAAATGGGACCATCTGGGCTTAATGTGGCAATTCTACATCGAATGCTATGATATAATTCTTCCTTAACACCAAGAAACTTCAAAGGAATACCAAAAAATGGGTCTTTGGGCTTCTTC
Source organism: Vitis vinifera (assembly GCF_030704535.1). Taxonomy (NCBI): domain Eukaryota; kingdom Viridiplantae; phylum Streptophyta; class Magnoliopsida; order Vitales; family Vitaceae; genus Vitis; species Vitis vinifera. The sequence goes on along the minus strand of NC_081807.1, from coordinate 18,176,625 downwards.
TCGTCTTAAAAACTGATGCTGCACCACTCATAATACAAACATGAGCACATAGCTCACGGCAAAAGCAGGGACTGCAAGCCCATTAGTAGTAGAGATATCATTTCCACGAAGTGGGACCAAGTTGTTTGCAATTGATTGGAATTGCTTAGCTGTAGACAAGAGCGAGATAGACACTTCCTAACAATCTCCACCTTGGACCAAATTCCATGAAGTTAATCTTCAATCTCTCTATGACATAAACCCTTTTGTATCATATCACCACGAAAGAGCAATCGACTCCATCTTTAGTGAAAATTCCTTTTGTTTTCATCTTGTGTGCTTTGTGATCTTTTATTCTTCCAAAAATCTTCAACCCAAGTTTTGATACTAATTGTTATGCCAGCGAAAGCTTTAATGCCAACAATGTTAGTTCAAGAACACAAAGATAAAACAATCACACATACGGTACATGATGTTTTAACGTGGTTCGACCAACCATGCCTACATCCACGGATGAGAGAGAATGATTCCACTATACAATAGAGAATATTATAAATGACAGAATTAGATACAACTATTGGGTTCCCGAAACATCACATGTTTCCCCACTCCTTGTATTCATACCCTACTATGAGCCCTCTCGCTACATAGAGTACCTCCCGTTCTTCCTCACATCTCTATCCACTTCGTATAGTCTTTATAGGTCTATCTTCATCTCATAACTTTTTCCCCTCATGACTTAAAATATTTATAGAGATATTTCCAACAACCTTCCTTATTCTATAAGGAAATCTAATATTATAATAATATATCAACTTAGAAATATTCTATATAATATTCTTTACAAAAAAAGAATCTATACTAATTAGAAATTTGAGACACTTCCTAACATATTATTGACATAACAGGTGGTGAAAATGTAGTGAGAAAAGTGGTTTGATGGGTATTAAAAAAAATGGAAATACGGATGGTGATGGATATGAAGAGGCATGATGAGGTATGAAGGTTATTATAATGGGCAGAATGGTGAAACGAACTATCGGTTGTGGGATGATAGATGAAGAGTTATTAGGTTGGCTTAGTGATGGGTGCGTTGGGTATTCAAATGTAGCGGGGCAGTGATTGTGAACGGCTTCTAGGATCTCAACTGTTGATGACTTGTTGAAACAAATGCCTTTCTCAGCAACCATGTCAGTTTTCTCATCAGGAACTCCAATCAAGACATTCCTTGCTAATATCATTATCCGTTTCACCAGGATATTCTGTTTTGGTGTCTTCTTCCTCATGATGAAGTGATGTAGGGCAACCATCACAAGAAGAACCCAAGAAATCCCACTGTTTTTATTATCAGAATCACTGTAATTGGCATTTTCTGCATCTCCTGTCCCAGACATAGGACCTACATCAGTATGCACAGATGGTTTTCGAGCCTCTCCATCTTCAAAAATCTGTCAAGTGCACTTCTATCAATGGGTCATAGAGGGATGACGAGATGGACTCAGTAACACAGGCTGCATCTACACCAAAACTTCTATTGCTGGAAAGCGTCATATTATATGAATCTCCTGAATCCTTCAGCAATTTTTAAAGATCATCAGTCTCTTCAATATTATCAACATGCTGCATCTCTCTGGTTCTCCTTATTGTCATGCCGAAGCCTTAGTTTATAACATAGATAGACCAGAAACCTCCACCATTATCCACTATTTTCTTCAGTATGGAACGACCATTCTCATGTCATAGTATTCCCATGAAACCACCAAATATGCTCTTCTTTTTACAAATTCAAGTACTAGCTTCTTACATCGTCTAAGGACATTACCTCCAGATATGATGTGCAGAGCCAAGCACTGACTGCTCAAGATATTCGTTAAAGACCCTTTGGGAGGCAAGGATTTTGCAACCACAGCTTTCATTCCTTAGGCTGGAACCCTCAAATGGCAATACACAAATCAAAACATCCCTCAACTAGATGTCCAGGAGCCGAGAAGCAGGAAGAAAGAAATTATTAAAAAAAAAAAGAGCAAGAACAAGGGACTTGAGAATTTTTCTTGTTAGACAAAACCTCGTTTCATGAATGATAAATGAGCTCAAAACCGGTGGGACAAACGGGAAGTCTTCAATACAACTATTAAACATCAAACCCAAACCCAAAAGGAGAATCCCGCCATTACAGGGGAAAAGATCAAGAGTATGAAAGGCAACAAAAACAGAACATTTTAGGCAAATAAGAATGTCCAACCAAATTAACCCTGTGGCCCTTGACGTCCACAACAAACAATGGAACCATTCTCATAGTTCAGCAGAAAATGAAGTAGTACGTTGAGAGAAACGAAAACATACCGAGCTTAAGGTGACCTTACCGAGAAATTGACAATGCAACCCTCCTCTGCCTCTCCTCATTCTTTTCCTTGCCTTAAGCTATCTCTCCTAAAGAAATGCTCTGTCACCCCTCCTCTCCCAGAAAAACCTCCACATCCAGTCTGCCCTCTTCCCTTGAAAAACTTGCCTACCAAGCTAAGGAATCCTCTCAAAATATCTCCTGCAGTCAAACCAAAAACACCTCTCCAGCCTCCAAGAACACCCCTCAAAATATCTCTCGTTTCTGCTTGCTTGCTCTCCCAGAGACTCTCCTCTCAAAAAAAATATCTCCCTATCTCTCATACGCTCTTCCTCTCCCTCATCTCTAACGGCCTCCTGCAGCCTTTCATAACAGACCCGCTCCTTCTGAATATTCTTGACAAGTGTCACATTCTTATTGCATCCCAAAACCACTATTGTGATTCCCTGAAGACCAATCCTGGGGTAGCACGTGGCTCTCAAGGAGCCCTCTACCTGGCAAAACAATCTGCATGAAAATGAGCCCCAAATGGGGGTCTACAAATATGCCCCTCTTCTGAAGAGCTCACGAGTGCAAGGAATATGATCATTAGAGCGAAAAGCAAGTGTGAATAGTGAGAGGAATAAAGTGAACTCTACTGAAGAACATATAGTAGATAGTGATGAGTGGAACATCCATCACTTCTAGGACATCTAGTCTAATTGTGTTGAACTATTAGAGAAAAGGATGTTGAAAAAGTTAAACTAAAATAATTCATTGTTTTTAGCTTCTCAAAATGGTAAATTGCCCCATTACTGAAGACACCATGATTAACCATAAACTAGAAACTCCATCTATCTAATCTACTAACTTGACAGATAGATCCAGGGGCATTGAAAGAGAGACCTTTTCTACTCTTCAAAATCTCTAAGCTTCAGGCTAGGTGGGTCATCTTAACCTTAAATCGAATAGCCATGTTAAATCTTCTTTATTTTAGTGCATGTAAAATTTATCAGATACTTTTGTCGATACCTTATCTTTCTTATTTGCTTCAATTTGTAGGATGATTAATTTAACTGATGAATTAACAGTAGAAAAGTTAAATACATGCAAGTAAGTCCTGTTGATGATTTATTGCTTAGTTTGCTCACTTTTTATTTCATTGATGAGTCCAATGTGATGATTTTAAAAAGAGAAATTATTTATAAACAAGATAATTTGACTGGTGGGTGGTAGAACAAACTATTTGGATTGACCACTTAATTGAGATTTCTAATAGACAGAAAACGGTGCTATCTTGCCCCTTGGACATGCTACAGATACCTAGCCTTTCATTCTCCAATCGGGGAGAGAAAAGACTGTTTCCCAGCAATCAAAAAACAATTTTTTTTTTTAGTTTTCTTTACTGTAAAAAGAACTTTAGATGTCCTCCACCTACCATGTATATTATAAATATGCCGTTATTACATATTGTTTTATGATTTTGTCATCAAGTACCACATAATTGAAATACTGAAGATAATTTTGTTTGTTCATCTTTCAAATGCTTCTGAGGGGAACCAAGTCTACTGCTGCTCTTCCAGTCACAACATGCCAGATGTTCCAATGCCAGGGGCAACATGCCACTTTAAGATGCTGCAATTGGATAGCCAATGCCCATTCTGGCTTTGGCTTTAGCTCTTGCAGATGCAATCCTATTCGTATAATTATGCTGCATATTGGTCTTACTCTTTTCAATAGTGTCTTGTTCATTAAATATGTTGTTAGATCTAATTGAGGAAATTAAGCAAGAAGAAAAGCTTGAGGCTTTCATTTTTAGGAACTGCTTTTTCACGATGGTATAAACATATTGTGAATTTTGTTGAAATTTTTTAATGTTAAACTTTGCTATTGTTTTGGAATTGGATTCCCATGTGATTTTATCCCTTTGAAATGTTTTTGTTTAGCCAATTTACATTGCAGGTTGTTGAAAGAGCCTTTTTTTTTTTTTTTTGGAAAAATGACCATATTATGAGCTTAATTGCCTAGAATGACAATGTCATTCTCCCAATCATTACATTGTAGTCCATGCTATGACCATTAATATTTGGAAAATGTTTTTGGAAATATATCTTGAGTTGTTTGTAGAATGCCAGAAGCAGCATGAAGAGAGTTGTTTGAAGAATGCGAGAAGCAACATGAAGAAATGGAGACGAGGGCTAGAAAGTTGGAAGAGCAATAAGAATTGATATGGAAGAGATTGGTAGAGGCTTTATTGGGATTGCTTTGATGTCATGAAACTATTAAAAAACAAAAACTTAACTCTATGGCTGAAATCCCTATATGATCACCACTAAATGCTCCTACTCTTAGCACCATATAGAAGTGGTCACCAACTTGCTTTTGTAAATAACTTTTTAGTGGCAGCCAATAGACTACCGCAACTATATTGAGCCTATAGTGGGAGACAATGTCATGGCCGCACTTATATCCTTTGTTTGCACCACCTATGGCCACGCTTTGTCGCGACCATGTTTAACTGCAACATGTAATAGGTGCGGTAATTATCCCCTATAGTTATAGTTGTTGGCTGCCACCATATCTTCCTTCCCCTGTAGTGATAACATAAACTTTTAGGCACAACTGTACCAATATAATAGTGACAATTTGTGTTAACCTCTATTAAAGGTTTGTGACTATATCTAACATTTCTTGTAGTGGGCCTAATGCATATATACCTTCATATTTTTGCTCAAGTTTGGAGCAAATAAGTTTGTTTTTAATACAAATAAATGGTTTTATTTCTATTTAACAATTTTGGGGGGTAACGTCCAAACCTAAATGTTATTATTTTAACCCAAAAGATCAATTTTCTAAAAAATTGGTATTGTTTTCGTTGCTTAAATCTAAGATGAAAACAAGTTTCAATTCAAACACAAGGTTGTTACAAGTGTGGGAAGGAAGGACATAGATGAAGAATGTAACTTATGCAAGATTTTCTAGTAAATAAAAAATATAAGACTTTTGGACAATAATTTCATCCTTTATTGCTACAATATTAACAACAACTTCATCCACCCTTTCCTCAACCAATACAAAGGGTTGTTCCTCAAAATTTTAGCAGCAATCTAGTGCTACTAGTATGCAACCATGAGTCTAATAGCAACCTATAACTAGTTGGTCCTAATAGAAGCTAAAAAATGGGTATTGCTCTTAATACCACTTGAATAACAACAGAAAGTCCAATAAGGAACACCTAGGAGGAGGAGGAGGAGGAGGAGGAGGGGGGGGGGGGAGGGAGGAAGGGAGTGTGAATGGGTGATTTAAAATTTAAATCAATATTTATAAATTATACCCAATATTTCTTATCTCACGATATTATAGGGATATTTAGGATATCCAAAAAGAAGCGCACCCCAAATCTTAATTGATAAAAAACTTGAATTTGATGGTTAATTGATATCCAAAGATTATCTAAGGATAAAATAAATTAATTATTAATATCTAAAAGATATCTTGAGAGATGTTAGGGGTATCAATAACTTGTTATAAGAATAACCACTAAAGTCACAAAGATAACCACCTTAACAACCTTAATATCATTATCAACAAATCAATCAAACTAATCAAATGTAAGTAGGAATAAATAAATAAGCACTTTTTAGGAATACCCTAAAAGATATTAGGAGTAATCAATTTAACCTATTCAAGGCAATTCAAACAAAATATCAAATATAAACGATATAGAAAATGATGCACAAAATTTTTAGGTGGAAAACCCTCACAAACTATGGAGATAAAAAACCATGAGATCTAAGACCTACCAATCTAAATATACTATTCAAAATCAAGTTACACAGGATTACCTAACCTTTTTGCTCTAAAGACTTACTCTCCAACACACAACTTGATTCATGTCCACAAAACAACAACTCCATGTTGCTCCTTAGTAGATTCTTCAACTACTCTGAAGGGATTAAGGTCTTTAACCAAATATTCAAAGATCCAAATCCTTGAATGAGAGATGGGGAATGGTATGACAATTAGGCTTTCTTCAAAAAGAGTCTATCTCTTGAGAATAAGAGGTCACTCAAATAATATATCTCTAATCTCCCAAAATCTTTTTATCCATTCTTCAAGATCTATAATATCTTCGATCTCTAACCCTCAAGGGGTTATTAGAGAGGTATTTATAGGCAAATATCAAAGAGTCTTGGTATCTTAAGTTTCCAAATTAGAGTTTGAGTTAAATTAATTCAAAATCCATTTCTAAACTCTATAGGATAATCATGACCGCTTGAGTGGTTCTTACCACTTGAGTGGGCTAATCGTTTGAGTAGCCCCTATTTTTTGAAAAACCATTTTAAATCCAAAAAATGATATCCAACATTCTATACCTCAAATAAACCTTATATACTACAAGCCAAACCTTTTTAAACATACCTATGACTTTCGAACAACAACCCTTGATTTTCAATGGAGAGCAAGTCACTATCTAAAAAGACTTCTATGGCCAAACATTAATTGGAATAAAATTACCAAATAGAAGTAATAAGGAGGGAGTTAAGGAGGTGTTACTCAAGGTTGTGTGTATGTTATAGCTAAAGCATAGGAATATAACATTCTAATTACCTTGTTGGAAGGTGTTATTTTAATTTATAATTCATGGGTAAAAGTTTGTTTGACTCTAGAGGTACTCATTCTTTTATTGTCTTGTCTTTTATGAATGCACTAGGATTAATACATGAGGTGCTTAAGTCCTCCATTTCTATTAATATTCTTATAAGGAAAAGTCTAGGGACAAAAAAGATAGGTAAAACATGCATTATAAGGCTTTCATATTAGGAGTTAATGGGAGACCTCCTTGTCCTGGAGATGTGGGGATATGATGTGATTTTAGATATGAACTTTTCATCTACCTACCATGCTATTATAGACTATTTTAGAAGAAGGGTGAAGCTTCATATCTTAGAAGGATAAGTAGTATACTTTTTCAATCATAAGACTACATTATTTCCTATCCTTTAATAAGTTAAAATTAGTTTGTTGTAAGAGAGAGTAGCAAAGGTTTGTTAGCAAATAGTCAAACAAAAAATAAAGAGAAGTTGAACCTACAAGCCATTCATATTATTAACCAGTTCATTGATCTATTTCCTAAGGAATTACCTATACTACCTTGTAAGAAAGTGTGATTACCATTGAAGTTTACCTAGTACAACTCTCATATCTATTGCTCCTTATAGAATGGCACCAATTGAATTAAGGGAGTTGAAAATTCAATTAGAAGATCTTAAGGCCAAAGGATTTATTAGTCCAAGTGCCTCTATTTGTTAAGAAGAAAGATGGGTTTGTGAGATTATGTATTCATTATAAAAAACTTAACTAGGTTACTATTAAAATAAGTGCCCCTTGCCTATAATTGACGATTTTTTTTTTAGCCGTTAAATGATGTTAGATGCTTTTCTAAGATTGATTTGAGGTTTAGGTACCATTAGTTGAGAGTGAAGGAGGTTGATGTAATAAAGATAACTTTTAGAACTAGATATGGTCATTATTAATTTCTAGTGATAACTTTTACAACAATTCCCTAGTGGCCCATTATTACTCGTATAACCTATCTTTTCTAAGTCACTTTGGGGACTTTGGTTGAGGGATTTACCTAACCCCATTGTGACTCTTGATAGCCTTATTTAGGTACCTTAGGCCCATTAGATACCACCCTAGGTCCACTTAGGCACCTTAGGTTCACTTAGATACACTTAAGCCTATTAGGCACCACCCTAGGCCCACTTAGGCACCTTAGGCCCATTTAGGCACATCTGACCCACCTAGGCACATCTGACCCACTCAGACACTTTTTTAGGTTTAGTTTCACTTAAATTTGTTTTTTCTTTTTCTATATTTATTTATTTTATTGATTGATTTTTTAGGTTAAGTAAGTTTTGATTTATTCTATCTTATTTCATTATTATTATTATTTATATTTTATTTATTCATTTTATTTTCTGATTGCATGAAAAGAATTTTTTTTTTGGTGGTTTGAGTTTGACACCTTGATTTTTATTATATATTGCATTAGTTTAATTTATTTTTTATTGAATATGTCTAATATTTATTTATTTATTTAGGTATTATACCTTTTATCTATTGGTTCATATTTTCTTATTTACTTATTTAATCACTTCTTCAAAATTTAATGAAACGAATGTGACTTTTTTAATCACTTGAGTTGTTTTGACTTCGGATATGCATGAGGTTGCCTAACTAATTTGTAATCGAATAATCTTGTTCTTTTCGTCCTTTTTTATTTTATTTATTTTCAATCTTCTAATTTTATTTTCTTTCTTTCTTTTTATTTTCATTTTTTTTTTATTTTGCATGAGGGCACCCAAGCTGCTGTTGACTCTCGAGGGGATACACGGACCTTTGAAGAAGAAAATTCAGCATGTATATAGATGGAAGAGAGGGTCATGTTCAGGCTGGTGAGTGGTCTTTCCATATTGGTGGAGTCAACGGGAAAAAATGCTGAGCTGTGGAGAGAGAACAGATGGTTTTGGAAAGATGGATAAGGCAGCACGTGGAGTGATTACTACTCAAAAAGTGCTATTTGATAGCTTGTAATTACTCTTTTAAACACTTTTGAGTAGTAATTATTTCCTTTTAACCCAATTAACATGTTAAGGACCCTTGCAATCATTTCTAATCAAATTGTGTAAGTTTTGGTGTTTTTGTTAGTAATTTGATCACCAAAACAATCCAAGAATGAGGGAGAATTGTATATAGTTCATGGCAAAGCAATGAAGAGCTCAAATTCATGAAGAACCAAGCTTTGGAGCTCCATAGCCCTTTGCCAAAGTCGTTCAAAGTATGCAAGGAGAGAAGCAAGGAGAGAGGAAAAACAGAGTGAAGAAAACAGAGGAAAGCTAGCTTCAGTCTTCTTTTGCACTTTTTGAGCACTTCCCGAAGTCTATTTTCTACATTCTATATACCATTTCAAAGATCAGGAAGTCAAGAATCCAATGCTTCAAACGGTGCGCGATTCGGAATTGAAACGAAGAAGTTACAGCCACTGCAAGTCAATCACTCTAAAGTGTTGCGAAATCAGCCTTTTGTTGCGAGAATTTCGCAGCCTTTTTGTACAGTGCTATGGAATTCCTCCTGAAGCTACCTGATACATGCCGCAAGCTGGAACGCTGAGAACCTCAAGGTGGAAGCCAATTTCGCAGCCCTGCGAGTTTAACTTGTTGTTGCGAAAATATTTCGCAGCCCTCTTGAGTGTCTGCGAAATCTCGCAGACACCATTTTTCACCTGCGAAATGTTCCTGGAGCTTCCCGATATTTTTGCACCGACTCTTTTAGATATTTTTCTTCAGATTTTTGTGTCTAAATTTCCATTTTCTCCTTGTATTCAGCCACTCATGTAATTCCTTAGCTAGGAAGTATCCAAGGAAGGGTAAATTACCTTCCTATATAAACTCTCTTGCATCCACTGTAATAGGGATGATATGTAATCTAATATATAGAATCAACGAACAGAGCACTTGCTCTGTTTTTCATATATATTCTTGTCTTCTCTTTCATTTTCATTTTCTAGCCAACCAAACTCTGAGGATTTTTCCACAGAGGATGAGAGGCTAAGCTTTTTGTCTCTTGGAGTAAGGAAAGCCGGGTAAGTTTCCACATGCATAATTTGGAAGTTTTGTTGTTTTAGTTTTTAATGAAGAGAAAGTGTGACCCGTTAATGGTTTTTATCTTTTTTAGTTAACTTAAAACGCCTTTAAATCACCTGGGCCAACACTTGGTAAGGCAAGTGATTTCCAACCATGGAAATGCACTAGTTTACCCCTTGCGAGCCTTTGGGAGGTGACTTGAAGGTAGGATTTTCTAGAATAGCCAACACTTGGTAAGCTTTTGGACTCCAAGGAGACATCCATTAGTTATCTCTTGCGAGCTTTTGACGGGTAATCCAAGGTTAAAGATCACCTTGAATGGCAAGTGCTAGGTGAGAGGTATGAGCCATTGCAAAGTGCATCAGTGAGAGGGATTTAGTGTTTGAACCCATTAATGGGAAGCATCTGTACAACACCGGTTAGAGAATTAACTATATGTTAATTCTCTAATGCGAGGAAAAGAAACAAGTGACCGGAACTCTCCTTTTTGTATGAGGAACCTGAGCCTAGTGATCTAATTTCCAAGAAACATCTTTCTTTGTAAGTAAAATCAGTTACTATTTGTGGTTAGTTTAAAACCAAACCTTTTTCATTCAAACATCTTTATATTTTCTTTTAAAGCTAACCTTGAAATGAAAATGCACCAATTCAGCTTTGAATTAATATCATTTGCAAAGTGAAAACCCATCCCAGTGAACGATCCTAGAGCCACTATGCTATAGTAGCTTTGTCTTTGCTATCCTAGTATATGGTGTAATAGGTTATAAATTTTGTTGATTACTCCCTCAATCAAGGAGCACCAGCTGGACACGAATCAGCTGAGACACCAATTGGGCATGAATCAAATGGTGCCGTTGCCGGGGATCGAACCCCGAATCAAATGGTGCCATTGCCACTGCCGCTGCTAGGGACGAATCATGGAGGTGAGAGATCCAATATTCTGGAATGGAAGGTTAGAGTTGACAAGTTTTTTTTGGAAAAAAGAAAAGAAAAGGAACGAAACGCACCACTAAAGAGAGGTTTGACCAATGACGAAGAAAGGATGGAGGGTGATCCGAATGGAGGAAGGGGGCTGTTTCTGCACTTCCTTCCATTACCATGGCTGTAGAGAGGAGCTGAATGGGGGATTGAGAAGAGATTAAGAAAAAAAGAAAAAGGAAAGAAGGAATGAGTCCGTTTTTGAAAAAAAAAAAAAAAAAAGGGATATAGGAGGCTGCCGTTAGAGAGGATAGTAGGTTTTTTTAGAGCGGTGAGAAGATGCTGTTTTGAAACACACATATGCGACTGTTTGTTGATTCACCGACCATTCACCCCACGATTGAGAAGGTACAGAGGTGAGAGGCGCACCATTTGAGGAGAACAGCCTCATGAATCTGGAGGTGGGAGACGCAGCCTTGAGGAGGATTTTTTGAGGAGAACAGCCTCCATAAGTCTGGTGAGAGGCGCACCATTTGAGGATAACAGTTGCATGAATCTGGAGGTGGGAGACGCAGCCTTGAGGAGGATTTTTTGAGGAGAACAGCAGCATGAATCTGGAAGTGGGAGATGCAGCCTTGAGGAGGATTTTTTTGAGGAGAACAGCCTCCATAAGTCTGGAGGAGGGACGCAGCCTTGAGGAGGATTTTTTGAGGAGAACAGCCGCATGAGTCTGGAGGTGAGAGGTGCACCATTGGAGGGAGAACAACCGCATCAGTTTTGAGGTGAGAGGCGCATCATTGAAGGGAGCACCAGCTGCGCCAAAGAAAGGAAATCAAGAAAGGATGATTTTTTCTGAGCATGAGAAGGCAGCCGCACCATTCTTGACGTGAGGGGAACCGTTGGAAAGCAAGCACAGGTGCAGCCGCACCCTTGAGGAGAAGCAACTTCTGGAGGTGCAAGGTGCAGCCGCACCCTCAGGGGAATTTCAGGAACAGCCGCATCATTGAAAGACAAGAGAAGAATCAGCCGCGCACATCCAGATTTGCTCCAAGCACAGCAGCTGGTCATTTGCTTGCTCTTCATCGCATCAATCGCACACATCCGGGCTGTTTTGATAGCGCAACAGCCGGTTAATATCAAGCATAGAAGCCGGAGTTCATTTGCTAGCCCTTTCACGTCAACCACGCACCATTATGGGTTGTTTTGGAGCACGCACAGCCAGCTGATTTTGGCCAGTCGAATCATTCACGCGGCTGCCACTTTGGGAAGCCTACTACCCGTACACACATCCGATTGGGTGAGCTTCTCTCTTCTTATATATTTTTAATCCATCAATACAATATGTTAAAAGTTCTTTATGGATTTACTCTTATGCTATTATAAGTCATTGTTAAGCTTGAGATCTATTTATCTGTATGCTAACTACTTATCAATTTATTAATAAGATTTATGTTTATGTTATAGGTTAGAGACATAGTTTTAAAATTTGTCGTAGATAGTTTTTCTTTAATTTAATTTTTGGTTTAAGTGAAATTTGTGTTCGTTAAAATAGTTAATATTAAGTGTTAAATATTTGATTTTAGGATTGCCATAATTGGTGTTAAAAATATTTTTAAATTTAGATTTCATTTTAGTAATGTAAATTTATTTGAAATTTTTGATTCCATGAGTTCATATTTCGTTTTAGTCATACTTATTTATTCATATGTTATCTATTTATCCATTTGTTAATGAGATTGATTTTATAGTTTAGTTTTAAAATTTGTTTTGGATAGTTTTTCAATTTAATTTTAGGTTTAAGTAAAATTTTAGTTTGTTAAAATAATTGACCTCATGGGTTAAATATGTGATTTTTAGATTTGCCTAAATTAGTGTTTGATTCATCTTGAGTTTAGATTTCATTTTAATAATGTAAATTTATTTAGGAAGTTGATTCCATGAATTCATATTTTGTTTTTAGTTTGTTTTCATTTAATTTGATTCATTTTAATTATTTTAGGTGTTTTTATAATTTTAAGTTATTAATAAAATAAATTCTATATTTGAAGGTGCATGTGTTTAATTTACTCTGATTTAGCTTCACTCACCTAATCAATTTAAGTATTTGCTATAATATTAGCTCATTAATAAAATTAATTCTATGATTGAAAATTCATGTTTGCCCTGATTTAATTTGGTCCATTTTAATTGGTTTGGATGTGTTTGAATGTTTAATCAATCAAGTGCTAATTTGTTATTATTACTCTTAATTGATATGCTTTTATATATATATATATATATATATATATATATATATATATATATATATATTAGTCATTAATTTAATTGGTTTAAGTTTGAATAGTTCATTGCTTAGGTAGTCTTTGGTAAAATTACTTTTCGGAAGCCATCGAAAGATAGTGAAAATTAGCCTCCATTCTCACCACTTCAATTTTTTTCGGTTGTCAAAAATTCTACATGGTGATTTCGTTTTTTTTTTGTTTTGCTCGGTATTCTATCTCATACATATTGTTGTTTTTCTCAAATTAATTAATTTTATTTTAAAATAAAATACTTTTCTCAAAACGTTCCTCATAAAAATCTATTTTAAAAATTCATTAAGAGTCCTTAGAATCCAAATTTCATTTTCTTAAAATAACCTACAACCATTTTTGATTGGTTCGCATCTTTCTCGGTTTTCAATGAAAATTTTGGTTTTGAATAAAACACGAATCAAAGCTTATGGTCCTAAATAAATGGGATGATTCTAGGCTAAATTTTTGTATATCAATTGGGGAATTGGTGAAGCCCCTACATAATAAAATTTTTCAAACCTCTTCCTTGCTACCAGTTTTCACTCAGCCACTGACCCTTTAGATTTAAAATTCATTTTAACAACTTTAGAATGTTTTTAAAAAAAATTCTCCAAAACTTGTATGACTTTCCTCACTTCCTGAACTTGAATTTAAAGTTTCATTTGAGTTAGAAATCCATTCTAGAATAGAAGATATAAATGAGTTTTTATGGGGGCTCCGTTTTCACCCAGTTCTAGACACCTGAGATCTTTTTGCAAAAATAAAATATCAAACGAATCTTTAAATTTAATTCAATATTTTTACTCAATTCTAAACTTCTTGAAATTGATATTAGACATAAAATATTAAAAAATATGTCTTTTTGAGGGAGATATGATTTTTCAAAGTATTACCTACTACACATGCTGAATTCTGGATATCTGATTAGCTTGAGTTTTTAAAAAATTATTTTTAAGTACTATCCAACCCTGGATTCATTTTTTATGTGATATAGACACTTTGAAATATGTGTGTGATTTTTTTTATGATTTTATCTGATCATTTATTATTTTTTTTAAAAATTCATTTATGCATATCAGTTTCTCTTATCTAATCTAGACTTTGTAGAGCCTTTGGGCATCTTTGATGAAATTTGACATTTGAATGAGTGTTTGGATTTTGGTATCTTGTTCTAGATGTGTAGGAGTTGTTTCCAACAATTTTTTGTGATTAAATTCCACTCCAAGACATTTTTTTAGAAATTATTTTTGTGATGTTCTCTTTACTATATACATGTTGATGACTCAATACTTACTTGAGTTGTTATTATTTTTGGAGTTATTTTATTTATCTTAGCTTGATTTTGGCTTTGGCACAGTATGTTAGACATAATAAAGGTGTTATATGATATATATACTTGTCCTAACCACTCTAGCCTTTTTTGAGGAATCTTATGAATTATGCATGCTATCCAGGTATGCTCTCTATCACTACTTTTTAGGATTCCATGAACATGCATGTTGTTGTGAGCCTTATTTATGCTTGATGTGATCCTTAGGTGTTTAGATGTATGCTTGATTTTCTATGATTAAATACATGTTGTGTGCTATATTTCTATACTAACTCTGATATTTTATGATAACGCTTAAGAAGTAGTCCAAGTACGCACCTTAAATCTTCTTTATGATTTGTGATTGGTTTTTCTTGTTTAGCATGCTATTTTTCGAAATCACCTAGCCTACCTAGGTATCTATAATTAACCAATTAATTGCCACATTTCCCTCAACTTAGTCAGTAGAGATCTTTCTAGAGCTTAGAGGGGTGCTACCTTTTAAAGGTACCTTCCCAATAGGTAACTTGATCCCCGGACCTAGACTCTGATTTTTCAAAGACATGCTTTTCCAAAAACTATGGGGTCATTTTTTAGGGTTTTATTTCTTGTTTTATTTTCCATTTAAAATAAAATAAAATAAGTGGCGACTGACTTTTCCAAAACTAAATTTTTCACCAATAAAAGCTAGTCTCGCCGATCAAGAGGGGGCGCACGTGAGAAATGCGGGACCACACTTAGGTAATTTACTTAAAAAAATAAGTTGAGGACAAAATTTATTTTAAGGATAAGGAATGTGATGATCTGAATTTAATTAAGAGTTAATTTAAGTTTACTTAACCCCTTAATGAAGATTAATGGTTTGGTTAGTGAACTAATTTTGTTAATAAATTAAAGAAGTTGGTTAGTTTATTAATGAATTTGTTAAGCTAATTGAAATATGATTAATGGTAAGTGGTGTTTCTCTATAAATTTTTTCTGGTGGTTAGTAAGTTGATAGCTTAATCAACTGCTTGTTTGAGTGAGTGGCTAAGAATTCGACAAAACATAGTGATTTATTGTGTTGTAATAGTAAGCATTTGCCACCTTAAAAATGAGTTAGAAAAGGGTTAAAAATGCATGAAAAATCAATTTTCAAGGAACACTAAGTTTTAAATTGGAACATCTAATACCAACTTTTTAAAAAATAAATAGCTACTAGCCTTAACCTTGGTTGATTTTGAAATCAAAATGTGTTAGAGAAAAGTTTTATTTGAGAAGAAAAAAAAACCTGACGTTTTAGCAAAACAAATTTGAAGTTCTTGCTTAAACTTACCTATTATGCAACTTAAACAAACATGGAAAAATGCTTAAAAGCACTTGTACAATTATGAAAAATGCATCGATAAGGATGGCTTGAATAAGGGGTAAAAAGTAGTAGGGGGAACGGTCCTTAGGTGAGAATTCCTAAAGGAAAAAAAAGGTAAAGTACATTAGAGTGAAAGACCTAAAACATTCCCCGGAAAGATCCATGAGTAGATTAATGGGGGACATGGGTGAGAGCCCTAAAGTACTTTTCACTCAATATATATAATTATTATCAATTGTGGAAGGAGCCTATTCAAGAAAGGTATTCAATATGATATTTGTTGTAGGATATGATATAATTGCACATGTGACATGAAAATTTGTGATTTATATGAATTGTTGTTCTAATTTGTGCAAATTATTTTACATACGAATTTTATAAACTTTTTTGTGACAATTAAACCCTTCCTTGACTTGTGGCTATCTCATTTATTTTATAAAATGGTTTTCTAAAGACCAAGTTGGAAAAGAGCATGTTAAAGGAAAGAGCTAAGGTTGTGCTCCAATTAAGGATGAGAAAGACTATGTTTTTTATGCATAGAAATTTGATGACGAAAGATTTTTGTAATAATAATAAAGGTAGGAAATATTAGTGTTTATAATATGTAACAATGTATCCAAGAACTTGAATACATGTATGATGTTTAATGGAATGAATAAAAATGCAAATTTTAGTATTTTTAGTCTTGATATATATTGCTTATTTTTTTCGGTAAATTTAAGGATTTAATCCACTAATGGTACCAAAAAATCATTTAGTGTTGTTAAGGGTTCTTTAATGAAGGAAAAACTAAGTTGCAAAATTGAAAAACACTAGGTTAAAATAAGGGAAAAAATAGCACAAGTAAGCTTGGGCAAGGGAGCAAAATCTAAAGGTGTGCAAAATTATTTTGTTTTTTTATGTTGAAAAGGTGCCTTATTTAAGTTAGAGTGCATTGGAGAGACGTGAAATGTTATTTGGTGGTGTGTTGTGATTTAAGTAGGCAATTTGAGGTTTATTTAGAGGTCCACAACTTGATTAAGAGGCGCACTATTTGAGTTAAGCTAAAGATGCACTATTTAAGTTACAAATGCATAGGAGAAGTGTGTTATTTTAATTTGGAGAGGTGTGCTATTGCAATTTGAGTTTGCCATTGGAGATTGGTGTACAATTTGAAGTCTCAATACACTATTGGAGTTAGTGTTATTGATTATTTGGGTGTGTCGGTTAGTTAAGTGCATCGTGTGGTATGTTGTGTTAAAAGTACACAATGCTAGAGGAGAGTTAAGTGTGCTACATGGGGGTGTGCTATGTGCGGACTCACATTTTTCATATGCGTCCCCACTCGTCGACGAAACTCACTTTCTTAGGTGAAAATTTATGTTTTATAAAAAATTGAGTCACCACTTATTTTATTTAAAGGGAAAACAAAATAAGAAATAAAATCCTAAAAAATTTACTCATATATATATATATTATTATTTTTTTGGAAAAGTTCTCTCCGAAAACCCGAGTTTGGGTTCGGGGATCAGGTTACCTATTGGAAAGGTACCTTCGAAGAGGTAGCACCCCTCTAAGCCTTAAAAAGGTCTCTACTATTAAGCTAATGAGATTATAGCAAATGGCTAATCAATCAAGTGGATACCATAATAGAAGAAACATGGATGATATCATGGCAATAGCTAGGTATGCTTAATTAGTGAAAACAAATAAGATCAAAAGCAATCTACTAACAAGTACACTACAGTATGCATTTAAGGTTTGAAAGACAAGAACTTATCATCAATTGTAGAACAAAATAATGAGCAGAAAGGATGGAAACCCAATTCGAAATGAGCTCTATAAATTGTTGCAACTGAGAACTGCCCTCATGAGTATTTGAATATCTACTCCAATAGCAAAAACATGAAATGGAAAGCAAAGCCCAACATGAAGAAGTAGACCAGAACCTTCTCGCATAGCTTCTCACGTCCTAATCAAACAAAACAAAAAGGGGAAAAACACAATGGTGTATCAGGTTGTTGGTTACATTAGGAAAGCATCTCATGTTAAGCAGGTCATAAACCAATTTTCAAGAGACTAGTAGTGAACTTACTGGGCAGGTATAACTTCAATTTTCAAGAGAGTTCTATGTAGCAATTCTGCAGGAAGAATATTTAGACTTCTGCAGAACCTAATCTCCAAATCTCGGAGAGCTTGTAATGCTCCTTTCTCTACATTCCATTCCTCCAGTTGCTCTAACTTCCATAGTTTAAGAATTCAAAGCTGATAAGGTGAGGTCGATGAGGCTGTATGGGAATTGGGACATAACAGATGGATTCCTTAACCGTCCGAGCAAGTAAATGTAAGAAAGATTCACAAGGCTTACTAAAGGCTTCAATTCTAGATCCCATGGCTGATTGTTTTGATAATTAGATTTGAGCCTTAAAAACCGGAGTTGTTTCAGTTTTACCTATGGAATGTTCCTCTGGGGAATATTCAGGTTTAACCCGAGCACGCATTAACTTCCTCTGGATCCATAAAAAAGATAAGGATAAGGATCATAAAAAACCTAAGAAAAAAGAGGAAGAAATTTAATATAAAAATTAAATATTTCCAACAAATTGTTTGTGAAATATGTGAGAGATGAGAGTTTTTATCCATGAAATTTCATTATCAAATTTTTATCTCTTGAAGAAGATATAAAAATAAGGAATTTGACATTTTTGTTGTAGGGGTTGGATTGAGAACGGAGAGAGAACATGAACTTAGAGAGAGAGAGAGAGAGAAATGGATCAGGAATGGGAGAGAAACAACATTTTTGAAGGAAATAAAGGAGGATATAAATTTCAAAACTAAATAAGTCATTTTTTAAAGAACAAGAGTGTTCAATTTTTAAGCTCATGCAAAACAGAGATCTTTGGGGAATGTAGAACCCAGCTTGTACATATCCTCAAGAAAATCAGTTCAGACCATAATTAAGCAGCTATACTTCAGCTGATGTGTTTCTAATCAGCTTGACAATAGAAGATAAGATTGTACATTTGATGCCTTTGGAAAGCTTTGTAGCACTAGCACCTAAGGTTGGAAATCCATGTGAAAATATAATAATAATAATTGAAGGATAAGGCCAGTGGACAAGGGGATAGGCCTAGAAAGCTGGAATTTTGACAAAATACTGCTTTTTTAAATATTCCAATTGAATTTGAAATATTTTTCTATATTTGAATTTCATTAGTATTTGCCACACTACAATGCTAAGATATTAAAGCTTAATAAAAAGTAAGGTTAGCAAAACAAGGGAATAGGTACACCGTCACTCAATCTGTTCTTAACCTATGTTAAAACTCTAATACTAGGCTTTACCGATATTTCATTTGAGATTATATGTAAATTTAATAAAATTAGAGGGATATACCATCACTGAGTTTCAATATCATATTAAAAATATCAATTTATTTAAAATTGTTAATTTATTAAGTTGATCGATAATGCATATATATAAAGGTATTCATTTTAAAACTTGATAGTACAATTTGAGAGTAATTAATTTAGGATTTCACATGAAATAGTCTTTTGAAAAGACCAGATTAAATGTAAAAAATTAACTTGTCTTTTCAAAGTATAAGTTCAATGTAAAAACAAAATGGCTAATAAAATGTATATTTTTATGTTTTCTTTAAAAAAAAAAAAAAAACCTTTTTTAAATAATATTTGAAAAAATTCTCATCAGTTGTCATGGGCTTGTGAAATCTTGAAATGTTCACTTATAACAAAAGGAGCCATCAGAAGCCATACATGGGTGAGCAGCTCTCCCCCTCGTCTCAGCTGCTTGGCAAGTTGGCATGGAGATTCCATCGACACTGACTTGCAGCATAACACAGCATCTCCACCCACACATCACATATCATATACCATTTCTGTTCTGGACTCCATTTCTCACATGTCCCCAGGAGTTGTAGGGACTTAGCGAGCCTACAGGCATCGAATAGCACATGCTTGCTTTTGTCTCCTTTCACTTGCAGAGTTAGAACTTCAGTGCTGATGGGGTACGTAACCTTTGGCAAGCCTTCTTCCTTCCATGCCCTTGTTGTGCTTAAAAAACTGTATGGCCTTGGCGAATCTGTCTTGAAATCTGATCTGTCCTGTACCAGCAGGGAGCATGAAGGGGCACATGACCAGAAGATACAACATATTGTCTGGCAGCAACTTTCTGGCTTTACATTCAACTGGGTTTGGATTTTGTAGATTGCCCTGTTTCAAATACCCAAACCACAAGAAAAAAAATACTCTATTCAATCCAAATACAATCACAAAGCAAAATTCTATAACATTCACACCCACAACACCATTGTGTTCATGATGCCCTGATTCTACAGTTCACAAACACTAGTTATAGAATCTACTAACAAGTACAATACAGTATGCATTTAAGGTTTGAAAGACAAGAACATAGCATCAATGGTAGAACAGAATAATGAGCAGAAGGGATGGAAACCCAATTCAAAAAAAGGAGCTCTATAAATTGTTGCAACTGAGAACTGCCCTCATGAGTATTTGAATATCTGCTCCAACAGCAAAAACATTGAAATGGAAAGCAAAGGCCAACACGAAGAAGTAGACCAGAACCTTCTCGCTTAGCTTCTCACACCCTAATGAAACAAAAAAAAAGAAAGAAAGAAAACACAATGGCATATCAGGTTGTTTGTTACACAAAACAATCATCTCATGTTAAAGTAGGTTATAAACCAAATTTCAAGAGCTGAAGTAGTGAACTTACTGGGCAGATATAATTTCAATTTTCAAGAGAGTTCTATGTAGCAATTCTGCAGGAAGAATTTTCAGACTTCTGCAGAACCTAATCTCCAAATCTCGAAGAGCTCGTAGTGCTCCTTTCTCTACATTCCATTCCTCCAGTTGCTCTAACTTCCATAGTTTAAGAACTCGAAGCTGAGGAAAGCCTCCTAAAGAGCAAAGCATGTTCTTCCCTAAATAAGATTTGGCAATCAATTTAAGACTTCTAAGGTTGGGAAGCTTATCCAGTGACTGCATTGGATCTTCTACAAGTCCTGACCCTGATAAGGTGAGGTCGATGAGGCTGTATGGGAATTGGGACATAATGGATGGATTCCTTAACCGTCCGAGCAAGTAAATGTAAGAAAGATTCACAAGGCTTACTAAAGGCTTCAACTCTAGATCCCATGGCTGATTGCTTTCATCAATAGATTTGAGCCTTAAAGACCGGAGTTGGTTCAGTTTTAGAACCCAGTCAACTACTGCCTGCAGTTGCAATGTTATTGCCTCTTGTTTAGATGATACTGTCAATCCCAATTTCCTAATATCGAGTAACCTGTCTAGGCCATCTCTTACGGGAGTCTCCTCATCTACAAGAAGCCCACACAATGTTTGGAGGATAGTAGGAATATTTGTATCATGTCGAAGCATAAGTTTACTTCGACAACTCCCACTCAAGTGTAAGTGTCGCAATTGTTGTAGCTTCCAGATTGAATAAGGAAGAGCGTTGATGCAAGTATGCTTCATGTCCAGTGTTTGAACATTCTGCAACTTGCTTATAGATGATGGAAGTATCTCGAGGAATGTAGATCTTAAGCCAAGGTACCTTAGTCGAGTTAGTTTGCCAATTGCCTCAGGTAACTTTGGTCTGAATACATTTTCGAGATCAAGCACGAGCAGCACTAGGAAGCCACCACTGGATATGCTTTGATGAAGAAAGTTTCCCACTTCTTCTCCTGGTTTGCTTTCTTCTCGAGTATCAAAGGACAGAAAAGAAAGTGCGTCTTTGTAGCAAGGTGTCAAAGAAGTACTAGAAGTTCTGTTGTGATTACCATGAATATGATCAAAGCTGATATCTTCTTCATCAAGATGATCAACCAGACGACGGATCTTATTGGTGCCTAGGGACAACTCAGATCTTGTGTTAGTATGAACTCCAAGAAATGTGGCTTGTTGAGCTTTGGATGACCAATATTGTCTTAGGGCATCGGGCAATCGCACCATTTTAACATTCCCATTAAGCTTCTTCTTTGTCACTTGAACCATTCCCTGGGCTATCAAGAAATTCAAACACCTTTCTGCAACATCTTCTGGAGTTTCATTCTCGCCCTCTGGCTGTACCAAGTCCTCTGCAACCCACAATGTTATCAATCTTCTTGCCGGAATATCAAAATCTTGAGGAAATAGAGTGAAATAAAATAGACATCTCCTCATGTACAAGGACAAATCCTTATGGATCTTGTAGATGGTATTGGGCCAAAGTTGCTGTTGGTCATGATGAAATTGTTGAAGTGCAGTGGACCACTCCTCAATGGTTGCATCCTTGTGTGAGAGTGCTTCCCCCAATTTTACAATCAGCAGTGGCAACCCCCCACATCTTTTTGCAATTTCGTCTTTCAGCTTTAGCAATTCTGGGGGTATGCTAAATTTCAAAGCATGGGTAAACAATGCCCAACTCTCCTCATCTGTCCGTAACCGCAGTTGGTGAGGATCACTCTTCATTTTGAGATTTGGAGGTAGCCTTGTTTCGCAAGTAGTCAAAATCATTCTACTGCCATTTAATGTATCTGGGAGCACTTCTAGCATGTCGTACAAGAGATGCGAATCATCTAGAACTATGAGAGACCTGTTATTAATCAAGAAAGCTTTCAGTCGTTGCATCTCGTCATCATAACTCCACACATCTCCCAATTGACTTAGATCGGACTCCATCAATTCTTCCTTGTTACGAAGCTGAAGTCGATAGCCATCTGACCTCCAAACAGCAAAGGGGAAATGATCCACAACAGCTTTATGGTTAAAGATCAAATTTGCTAGGGTTGTCTTTCCGATGCCTTGCATACCCATAATTGGAATCACTCTGAAACTCTCATCATCTGTAAGCAACCGTGCTATCATTGCATGCACATCATCACCAAAGCTAGCGAGATCAGGTTCTTGCGTTGTTGGCTGTCGTGGGATTCGGGCGGTAGAACCCAAGGTAGACTTTGGGTTCCTACTTTGACCTTGTGGGTTGACTGCTGTTGGCCGGTGGATAGAGAGGTTTTGGATCTTGGCATATATTTTGTCCATCTCCACAGCAAGCTTATCCTGAGATTTGAATTTGCCAAAAGCCGAAAGAAATCCCTTGGAAGGTCCCATCCAACTTCTTTTCGTGAGCCGTTCTGTTCTGTTGATGAAGTCCTCAATGGCTACCACAGCAGACAGGCAAACATGGGACAGCTCCTCCATCCAAACCATTCCACCATCATCTAATTCTACTGATTCTAAGCCTTTGAGAAAACCATTCAGAGACCTGAGTTTGTCTAGTACCCGCATGGCCTTCTTCTTGGTATAGGGATGAATTGCCTCCTGAGCTAGCAGAGCTGATACCTTCTCTTCCACTGGGGAAACAACCGTGTTTGCCATACTCTGACCATGTATCAAGAAGATGTCTGACCAGTCTATTTCTTCAATATAGTTAGAGGGGCCGCCACTTTGTAATAAGTAATAACGTGGGAGATGAGGAAGAGCAGGGATCTTAGACTTGATCAATTCTAGCTTCTTGTGAATTCTTATTAACAAAAGGCACCTCTCCCAGTTTCCTATTCTCCTTTGCTTTGCGGCTGATCTGAGTATAAGGTCATCAATCACATCTTCAAAATCATAGACAACATCCATTAATTGCTCTGGGACATAACTATATTTTAGCCGAGCGTGCATCAACTCTCTTTGGATCCATTGGGCCTCTTCTTCGACTCCAACGAAAACTGCTGGTTCTTGAATCCACACAACACAGAGTTTCTCTATGACCCTCGACAAGACTATCTTCAACAAATCTTTTGAGTCATCTACCTCCGCCCAATCTATAGTGTCCCAGTCTGGTGTGTCGTTCATCTTCATGGTAGAGTTTCTATGCCGCATCTCCTTAGCTTCTTCATTTCTACCCTCTGCCATCATCCTCCACGCCTCCTCCCTTTGCTTCCTTTTAGAATATTCAGCCAGCATTTTTCTGCGGGGAAAGGAACAGAAAGGCTTTCACACAAATCTTAATTAAAACATATCTTAATAATTATCAAGACGTTTGGATTTTTCTTTTCAATCCGAACAAGAACATATAAACTAAACCAAGGGGGGAAAAAAAAAAGAAGAAAAAACTCAGACAAAATATCAATATAATGCTGGAGGATGATGAATAAAAGTAAACAACTACCGAAATAATTATTAACGCATAAATATTTAATAATCAGTCATTTTAGGAGGATCACAAAAGGGGAGATGATATTGCAGACTTGATCAATTTTTCATTGTTCTTACAGGAAGCTGTAGGCGACCATGCCCCCGACGAAACTCAATAGCCATTTCATACTGCCAAGATGAAGCCGGCCGCGAACAGCAAAGGACTGAGTGGAGGCGGCCTTAGTAACAAACTCACAATTGCAAGGAAATCTGGGAACTACCAAGTAAAACTAAGTCTTTCCCTGATCATTCCCTGATCATTTTGTCCTTCCTTTTCACTTTAAATACCCCTTTTCCTTTTTAATTTCCAACCCAATTCATACTGACCACCTTTATCTTCTCTTTCTAAGAACATTCCCCCTTGACGTCTTTTCTCCTTTCCTCTCTCTTTATATATGTATTTTCCTCTGAAAGCCAACTTATTGTGACCACCACATATTGACCACCCAATACCATCAGTTTCTTTTTCTTTTTCTTTTTGTCTATGAGAGACAATGGACTGCTTCCACCATTTTTCTAAGAGGAACACTGGTAGGCTAGTTCTTTTTGAAAGACTTGTAACACAAGGGAGTCCACTTAAATAAACAAATGTCTCCAATGTCGAAAGGTTTTGTTTCCACATGAGAAAGATAAGGTGGGAAATGGGTAGTGGGTTTCTTGGACATTAAAGAAGCTGGTGCAATATATGTAATCCTCTGTATAAAACTCAAAACACCTTGTTGAAGAGGTAAACATTAGATACCCGAGTTATGTACAATTATATGGGGCAGTTTTTTTTATTTATTTTATTTATTTTTTATTTTTCAAAAAAATGTTCCAATTGAAGTTGAAATATTATTCTATATTTGAATCTCATACTAAAAATATCAGTTTATTTAAAATTGTTAATTTATTAAGTAAATTGATTTAAAATTGTTAATTTATTAGGTGGATTGATGATGTATATAAAGGTATAAGTTAAGAGTCCTCCTGAGGTTTGATGGTTACAAATTTTCATTTATTAACAATTAGTTAACATTAACGTAACAATAGATCCTTGATCCTTGCATTGTGTGTTTTTTCATGGGTTGACCGGAGGAAAATGTAGACTTCTAATTTTGTTTTTGTGCATTTACATTTTTTATTATTATTTATTCTTATTTTTGGTTTTCCTTTTTCTTATTTTTATTTTCATCCTTTGATCATTTTACTTTATTTAATGCTCTTATATTTTATTTATTGCATATTTTGATTCCATTAAAATATAACCATAATAAAATTAAGAAGGGGAAGTACAAGAAAAAAAAAAAAGGAACGTACAATGGCTCGATTGATGATATGATTTAAAAACAATTTTCTGTTGTTAAAAATTTATGAGTCGTTTGGAAGTTGTTCTCTAAAAGCAATTTTTAAAAATAAAGTGAAACGAAGAACAATTTGAGAGATTAAGTAAAAGTTATTTTTACCTTTTTTTTTTAAAGAAAAATATGAGAAATGAAAGATAGCATGAAAAGAAATCACAAAAACAAATAAATTATGACATGATTTTATTTTATATTTATTCTCTCTCCATCAACGAATATAAAAAATTTTCAAAGATGATTTATTTTCTTAAATGTACGTAGTTTGTGAAGTTCTTTTTGTTGGAATATGTGCCCATAAACAAATGAGATGTTTTTTTATTTTGCTGATTATTAATATTTTTTAAGGAATTATTTCAATATTATTGTTACATGCATGTTTTAGATGCGTTATAAATATCGAAAACCCTAGATTATTTAATTGTAACTTTAAATATTGTATATAAGTGTTATATACAGGAGGATAATATTTAAAGTAAAATAATATAATATGTTCGTAATTAAAAATTAAAGTTGGGATCTTTAATTTAAAATTACTAGCGCGGTTCATTACATTCTGAATGAAATGATCTTATCCGGATTGTTAATAATGAGATTATTGGAATGAAAGCGCTTTGCATAATTTGATTATATAGGACTGGAACACGATTAATTATGAATCTCTGATAAATTCCGTTATAATATAGAGCATTCAATATTAATCAATGATGGTCATATATGCATTGATCTTAATTTCGAGTAATTAATAGACTCCTATTTATTGTATTGTATTTTTTGACATACCGGGTAATGACACAAATACATAGTGTCAAATTCTTGGTGCATTGGAAGTATAATAAAATAAATAGCCGGGAATATTAATATACAAGATGAAATCCATTCCTTCGTTAAGAAGTCAGATGGACGGTTTCCATAAGTATTGGTTCGGGCCTTGAATGATAAGAGCGCTCAATTTATGATTAGACCATAAATATATTATTCATTAGAGAACCAATGGCACTTAAGGAGAAAGATATAATTAAAGAGGTTAACGGAAAAACCTAGCTTTAATTATGAACCGTTTATGGAGGATTGACTCATATGTAGTAACTATATCAATGGGCAATTCAAATCCTTTGAATATATTTAATTTTATAATTTTAAGAGTGCAATTCCAAATTTTTAGTGGAGTAATTTTGGAATTAATAATTTTGATTTTTTAATTAAGTTGTTAATTAATTGTCAAAATTATTGGAGCTTAAAATTATAATGTCCATAGTTCCTCTCAACGGCTCCATTAAAATTATATGAAATTTTTTTTATGTTGGGTTGATTTTATTAGTTTGGAATTTTGAATTCTAAATTAATTTCACACAATCTTGATTTGATTTATTTATTTTATAATTTGATTATTTAAAATATTTTTTTGATACAATGTGGTGAAGACCACACTTACTTGTATTCCCTAAGAAACACTTTTTAAGTGGGGATCATGGGGAGAGATATTATCTCCCTTGTTTTTTCAAAATTCAAAATACTTTTTAAGTGGGGATCATGGGAGAGATATTCTCTCCCTTGTTTTTCAAAATTCAAAATATGTTAGTTATTTTTTCTTCGTTGTATTTAAAATTTTTTTTTCCCTGAATGAGGATGGGATGAGAATACAAGTTTTCAATATATTAAGTTGTGTGAAAAAAACCCAAAAAAAAAAAAAAAAAAAAAAACGCCCACTCGTTTTGAGTTCATCATAATTTGGAGAACGTTAGAGAAAAATCCATGGTGCTTTAGAGGATTTGGAATTCTAAGATCTTTTTGGTGGAGTTCAAATTTATTAGCCTAATCGCAAGGTACAATTCTAAATTACCTATATTTGTTATTTCATTAAATTAATACAAGTATTGATCATTGAGAAAAAATTTTGAGAAAATTTTTCTGGTTTCCGTTTTTCTTTTATTTATCTGGTTTCAAAACCAACAATTGGTATCAGAGCCAGGTTGATACTCTGTATTAATTTAATGAATGATTATTTGATAATCTTTGCATGGTTTTCGGTAGGCACTTTTGCATATTGATGTTTGTTTATTTTTATGTTCATGGTGATGAATGTTTGTGGGAATGGATTGGTCGTTTTTTTATTGGTTCCATGGATTTTGTTATTTTTGTAATAATTATTTTATTAGATCTTTTGTAAATAGGATTCTTGCTGTAATTCCTATTTTATAAGATCTTTTGTATATAGGTTTACTGCTGTAATTGTAAATCGGTTTTGGGTTGAATTTTATTGAATTTGAGAAATTCAATGGAGACAACCACAATTCAAGGAAATTTAAATTTTATTGAATTTGAGAAATTCAATGGAGACCACCACTTTTCAAGGAGAAGATGAAGATGGAGATTTACAGGAAGACCTAGTTTTATTTTTTGTAATTTTTTTTTATTTGGGTTGTATTTAACGTCCATGGAACCCGACCATTTCCGTTTTTATATTTATAAAGTTGATGATTAATTTGTCCTGCAAGGGGTGGAGCCAGGGGATTCAAACCCATGAAGGATGGGTATTCCCTGCTTGTACCACCAGGCTATGGCTCCTGGCTGGTTATGTATATGAAGAAGGTTTATTTCACGTTGTCCCTGAACTTTATCCCTGGCTCCACCACTACCCTTGTTTTAGCATGTCATTTTAGTTAGAAAAGTGCCTACCTATTTTTGTATGTCATGCATTCATGCGTTTATTTTATTTTGCTAAAATTGTTTTACTTAATTAATGTGATGCACCTTGTAACAAATTTAATGAGATTAAATTTGTTTTTTAAGTGGGTCAAATGTGATCATTATAATTTTTTTTTATTATTTTATTTTATATAATGTCACAGATGACTTAATTTATAATTTTAAATTGTTTAAAATTATAAAGGCTTAGTAATTTAAAATGTTTAAATTGTCTAAGGTTTATGAAACAATAGTTGTTTTATAAATTAAATACACCTTTTGCAATATAATGAGTGGGAGCGGGTAATATTACAATATAAACCCTAGGTCTCCACCATTAATACAACATTGTGAGTTTTTAGTAGCGCTTAGAGACGCTTTGATTTCGTCCTCCCTACGAAAAATGTCTACTAATTTCAATAACAAGGTTGTCTTCCATGAGACATGATTTTAAGATGTATTTTAGAATTGACCTACCCTATGGCGGCAATTTCTAAATTAAGTCTTAAAAATCTGATATGGTGGGTTACACTCATAAATATATAATTAAATTGGTTAATTATTTTCTTGACCGAACTTAAAGGAAATTAATAAGTATTAGAAATATGAGTATTTTGGATAATATTTATTAATTGAGAAAGTCTCATTTTAATTAGCAATTATTTGACCTACCTTACGGCGGCACTTAGTTGTGGTAATTAAAATTCCTTAGGCTGTTAAAGTATATTTTTTGGTGTATTTTATCATGAGCATTCTTGCTTCATATTTACTTTGCCTTTAATTTTCTTATGATATTTATGCAATTATTTATTGAAAATATTTCTTATTTTTGTTCAGCAAATATGTCAAACCCAATTTTCTCACTTCTCGCCTCTGAAGTTTTAACTGGTGAAAACTTTGTAAAGTGGAAAAGCAACATGAACATTCTTCTCATTAACGAGAACTACCACTTTGTCCTTAAGGAGGATTGTCCTCCAGTGCCTCCAGCTAATGCCTCCAAGGCTGTCTCAGAAGAGTATAACCGTTGGGTTATTGCAAATAACAAGGCCCGCTGCTACTTGTTAGCAGTAATGAATGAAGTGCTTAGAACTAAGCACGAGGGCCTTGAAACTATAAGCGAGATTATGGAATCTCTACAGTAGATGTTTGGACGACCCTCTGAGCAGGCCCGCCACGAAGCTGTGAAAGCTGTTATGAATAGTAAAATGAAGAATGGTTCTTCAGTTCATGAGCACGTCCTTAAAATGATTCATCACTTTAATGAGGCTGAAATCAATGGAGCTAAAATTGATGAAAAGACCCAGGTTGGCATGATTTTAGAGACACTTTCTCCCTCTTTCCTCCAATTCAGGACAAACTACATCATGAACCATAAGAAATGTAATTTGACAGAACTCTTGAATGAGCTGCAATCTTATGAGACCCTTATAGATGATAAGGGAGGCAAAGCAAATATTGTTGAGGCTAATGCAGTTGTGGGGAAGGCTTCTTCTTCAAGGAATAAGAAGAAGAGAAATGTGAGAAATCAAAAGGACAAGAAGAAGATCCAAAAGAAGAAAAGGAAGGCTGTTGCGCCTAAACCTAAGGGGAAATGTTTCCATTGCAATCAAGACGGCCATTGGAAAAGGAACTGTAAGAAGTACCTTGATGAGTTGAAACAAAAGAAGAAACAAGGTAAATTAGATTTATTAGTAATGGAAACATGCTTAGTTGAGAATGATTTCTCAAGCTGGATTATTGATTCATGAGCATCTAACCATGTTTGTATTTCTTTGAAGATGCTTGAGTCATCTAAGGATCTTGAAGAGGGAGCTTTCATGATGAGAGTTGGCAGTGGGGCAAGAGTTTCAGCGACAGTAGTTGGGACAGTACGACTGTCATTTGCTAATAATAAATATTTGTTATTGCACAATGTTTATTTTATTCCGGATTTCAAACGGTATTTGATTTCAGTTTCAAAGTTACATGAACAATTTATTTCTGTTTCTTTTGATATTGACTCTGTTTCAATCTATAAGAATGGAATGAATATTTGTTCAGGTTATGTTGATAATGGTATATATTTTGTTAAACCAATTTTCAATAATTTACTTCAAACTGAAATGTTTAAAGTCACTGAACTAACCCCTAAAAGAAGAAAGATTTCTAATGATAAAAATGACACATATTTGTGGCATTTAAGGCTTGGTCACATTAACATAGATAGAATTGAAAGACTAGCAAAGGATGGTCCTTTGAGAGAGCTAAAAGTTGGCACTCTACCAGTTTGTGAATCTTGCCTAGAAGGCAAAATGACCAAAAGGCCATTTTCGGCTAAGGGTGAAAGAGCAAAAGTACCTCTAGAGATCATACATACTGATGTATGTGGACCTTTGAATGTCAAAGCAAGAGGGGGCTATGAATATTTCGTCACATTTATTGACGATTATTCAAGATATAGATATGTATACCTGATGCAAAGAAAATCCGAGGCTTTCGAAAAGTTCAAAGAATTTCGTGCTAAAGCAGAAAAACATCTTA
Organism: Vitis vinifera; assembly: GCF_030704535.1. NCBI lineage: Eukaryota > Viridiplantae > Streptophyta > Magnoliopsida > Vitales > Vitaceae > Vitis > Vitis vinifera. Next base: position 18,146,070 of record NC_081807.1, on the reverse strand, counting down.
GCAAATCAATCAAAACTCTTCGATCAGATCGAGGAGGAGAATACTTGGTTTATGAATTCAAGGACTACTTGATTGAAAATGGAATATTATCACAGCTCACGACACCTGGGACACCTCAGCAAAATGGTGTAGCCGAAAGAAGAAATCGTACTTTGGTTGACATGATGAGATCAATGATGAGTTATTCTTCTCTGCCAACCTCATTTTGGGGATATGCATTACAAACGGCAGTATATATTCTGAACATAGTTCCATCTAAGTCAATCCCTAACACTCCCCTAGAGTTATGGAATGGTCGCAAACCTAGTTTGAGACATATTCGCATATGGGGGTGCCCTGCGCACGTGTTAAAGGGAAAGACTGGGAAACTAGAACCTCGTTCTGAGGTATGCATGTTTGTAGGATATCCTAAAAGAACAAGAGGAGGTTTGTTTTATAGTGCTTAGGATAACAAAGTATTTGTGTCAACAAATGCTACGTTTCTCGAGTATAACTATATGGCAGATTTTAAACCTAGAAGTAAAGTAGTTCTGGAAGAGTTGCTAACTGATGAGATCAGCCCCACGCTAACAACAGTTGTTGAACGACAAAGAAAAGAAACCACTGCTCGAGATCTAACACCACCGCCACCACGACGTAGTGGGAGGGAAATAAGATTGCCCATTCGCTATTGTGAAAATGGAGAAGCACAAGTTGCAGTCACTGATGGCAGTGATGATGATCCATTGACATTCAAAATGACGATGGATGATGTTGATCGAGAGAAATGGCAGGAAGCCATGAAACTCGAAATAGAGTCTATGTACTCAAATTCAGTCTGGGAGCTTGTAGATCTACCAGAAGGCATTAAGCCTATTAGTTGCAAATGGATTTGTAAGAGAAAAAGATGACCTAATGGGAAAGTAGAGACTTTCAAGGCAAGGCTGGTGGCAAAGGGTTTTACCCAAAAGGAAGGAGTAGACTATGAGGATACTTTTTTACCAGTCGCCATGCTAAAATCCATTAGGATTCTCTTGTCCATTGCTGCTTATTATGATTATGAGATATGGCAAATGGACGTCAAGACAGCATTTTTGAATGACCATCTTGAAGAGACTATTTATATGGTCCAACCAGAGGGTTTTGTGGTGAAAGACCAAGAGCAGAAAGTGTGTAAACTACAAAGGTCCATTTATGGACTTAAGCAAGCTTCTAGGTCTTGGAATATCAGATTTAACGAAGCCATAAAGTCTTATGGTTTTGAACAAAATCTGGGTGAACCTTGTGTCTATAAGCAAATAGGAGGAGTTAAAGTGGTTTTCTTAGTTCTTTATGTGGACGACATTCTACTCATTGGAAATGATGTAGAATCTCTATCCAAGGTAAAGAACTGGCTAGCCAGCCAATTCCAAATGAAGGATTTGGGAAAGGCAAGCTACATTCTTGGTATCCAAATGACTAGGGATCGTAAGAATAGGCTTCTGGCATTGTCTCAAGCAGCATACATTGACAAGGTGCTTGTCAAGTTTGCAATGGAGAACTCTAAGAAAGGGAATTTTCCTTCTCGACATGGAGTTCATCTCTCTAAAGAGCAGTGTCCAAAAACACCGCAAGATGAGGAGAAAATGAGACGAGTTCCCTACGCATCAGCAGTTGGTAGTTTGATGTATGCAATGTTGTGTACAAGACCTGACATATGCTTTGCAGTGGGAGTGGTTAGTCGATACCAATCAAACCCAGGATTAGATCACTGGTAGCAGTCAAGCATATACTTAAATATCTGAGAAGGACGAGAAACTATATGTTGGTATACTCTGGTAGGGAATTGATTCCTATCGGATATACATATTCTGATTTCCAATCAGATAGAGACTCTCGGAAGTCTACTTTTGGGGCCGTTTTCACTTTGGGAGGTGGAGCCATTATATGGAGGAGTGTCAAGCAAACTTGTGTTGCTGATTCAACCATGGAGGCTGAATATGTAGCGGCTTGTGAAGCAGCTAAAGAGGCAGTCTGGCTTCGCGAATTCTTGAAAGAACTGGAAGTTGTTCCAAATATGCATGAGCCAATCAGACTATATTGTGATAATAGTGGAGCAGTGGCTAATGCCAAAGAACCCAGGAACCATCGCAAAGGAAAACACATAGAACGGAAATTCCACCTGGTAAGAGAGATTGTCAGTAGAGGAGACGTTTCAGTTGAAAAGATCGCATCTGTGAACAACATAGCTAATCCGTTCACTAAGACTTTACCGGCTCAGAGTTTTGAGCAACACCTTGAAGGGATGGGACTTAGAGACATGTCACATTTGCTTTAGGGTAAGTGGGAGATTGTTGGAATATGTGCCCATAAACAAATGAGATGTTTTTTTATTTTGCTGATTATTAATATTTTTTAAGGAATTATTTCAATATTATTGTTGCATGCATGTTTTAGATGCGTTATAAATATCGAAAACCCTAGATTATTTAATTATAACTTTAAATATTGTATATAAGTGTTATATACAAGAGGATAATATTTAAAGTAAAATAATATAATATGTTCGTAATTAAAAATTAAAGTTGGGATCTTTAATTTAAAATTACTAGTGCGGTTCATTACATTCTGAATGAAATGATCTTATCCGGATTGTTAATAATGAGATTATTGGAATGAAAGCGCTTTATATAATTTGGTTATATAGGACTGGAACACGATTAATTATGAATCTCTGATAAATTCCGTTATAATATAGAGCATTCAATATTAATCAATGATGGTCTTATATGCATTGATCTTAATTCTGAGTAATTAATAGACTCCTATTTATTGTATTGTATTTTTTGACATACCGGGTAATGACACAAATACATAGTGTCAAATTCTTGGTGTATTGGAAGTATAATAAAATAAATAGCCGGGAATATTAATATACAAGATGAAATCCATTCCTTCCTTAAGAAGTCAGATGGACGGTTCCCATAAGTATTGGTTCGGGCTTTGAATGATAAGAGCGCTCAATTTATGATTAGACCATAAATATATTGTTCATTAGAGAACCAATGGCACTTAAGGAGAAAGATATAATTAAAGAGGTTAACGGAAAAACCTAACTTTAATTATGAACCGTTTATGGAGGATTGACTCATATGTAGTGACTATATCAATGGGCAATTCAAATCCTTTGAATATATTTAATTTTATAATTTTAAGAGTGCAATTCCAAATTTTTAGTGGAGTAATTTTGGAATTAATAATTTTGATTTTTTAATTAAGTTGTTAATTAATTGTCAAAATTATTGGAGTTTAAAATTATAATGTCCATAGTTCCTCTCAACGGCTCCATTAAAATTATATGAAATTTTTTTTATGTTGGGTTGATTTTATTAGTTTGGAATTTTGAATTCTAAATTAATTTCACACAATCTTGATTTGACTTATTTATTTATTAATTTGATTATTTAAAATATTTTTTTGATACAATGTGGTGAAGACCACACTTAGGTGGTGTTTGTTTTTTTTACTTAATTCTAAATAGAACCTTAATACTTAATAGTATTAAATATTAGATTGTTTGTTTTTGTAATATTTTATTTCTATTAAGTATTAAAAAGTAAAAAAAACGATTGTATTATTTTTTCTATTTAGAAAAAGGCACATATTCCGGCTTTTTCTATTTAGTAAAAAGTTTATAATAAGTTATGAAAAAGTAAAAAAACAAACAACCTAAATTCTAAAACTAAATGGTTTTCAGCAAAAAACCAAAAAAACAAACACCACCTTACTTGTATTCCCTAAGAAACACTTTTTAAGTGGGGATCATGGGGAGAGATATTATCTCCCTTGTTTTTTCAAAATTCAAAATACTTTTTAAGTGGGGATCATGGGAGAGATATTCTCTCCCTTGTTTTTCAAAATTCAACATATGTCAGTTATTTTTTCTTCGTTGTATTAAAAAGTTTTTTTTCCCTGAATGAGGAATGGCGCCATTTGATTCATGCCCAATTGGTGTCTTAGCTGATTTGTGTTCAGCTGGTGCTCCTTGATTGAGGGAGTAATCAACAAAATTTATTACCTATAACACCATACACTAGGGTAGCAAAGAAAAAGCTACTATAGTATAGTGGCTCTAGGGTCGTTCACTGGGAATGATTAACAAGCAATCAATGATACCAATTCTAAGTGAATTGGTTTTGTTTCATTTCATGATTAGCTTAAGAAGTAAAACACAAACTTTGATTGGTAAAGGTTGAGACTTAAACTAATTAACATAACAGAAGTTTGGAATAATTTAGGAAGAAAAACATTCCTTGGAGAATTAGGTTCACTGGGGTGGTTCCTCATGCAAAAGACATAGCTCCGGTCAGTTGGTTCATTTTCTCGCGTTAGAGATTCAACATATAGTCGATTCTCTAACCGGTGATGTACAGAGACTCCTTCAATTAGATTTCACTTTAATTCTCTCACTGATGCAACTTGCAATGGTTTAAGCCTCTCACTAAGCCTTAACCATTCAAGGTGATCTTTAACCTTGGATTACCCGTCAAAAGCTCGCAAGAGATAACTAATGGATGTCTCCTAGGAGTCCAAAAGCTTATCAAGTGTTGGCTATTCTAGAAAATCCTACCCTGAAGTCACCTACCAGAGGCTCGCAAGGGGTAAACTAGTGCATTTCCATGGTTGGAAATCACTTGCCTTACCAAGTGTTGGCCCAGGTGACTCCAAGGTGTTTTAAGTTAACTAAAAACATAGAAATCACTAAAGGATTTCACTTCCTCTTCATTACTAGCTAAAACCACAGAGCTTTGCATTCTTGCATTTGGAACCTTCCCCGGCAACCTTAGCTCCAAGGAATTAGAGGTTTAGTTACTCATTCTCTGGGGAAAACTCCTCAGAGAATTCATAACTTAGAAATAAAATGAAAATACAAAGTGAGAAGGTAAAGCAGTAGAAAGAAAATAGACTTTACTTGCTTACCCAAACGGTTACAGAAGGAACTCCTCTCTGAGAACCGGCTCCTGAGAGGTATATATATCAACATAATATAAAACTAATTGTTACAAAGATATTTAGTCTTTTTACTAACTTAAAAACTAAGGAATCATGTAATTGGTGGTTTACAAGGAGTATTTTGGGATTTAGACAACAAAAATCTAATGGAAAATATCTCCCAATGTCGGTAGCAAATATCGGGAGGCTTCAGGAACCATTTCGCAGGAGAAAAATGGTGTCTGCGAGATTTCGCAGACACCCAAGAGGGCTGCGAAATTATTTCGCAACACCAAGCTATCTTCACAGGGCTGCGAAGTTGGCTTCCACCTTGAGGTTCCAAGCTTCCTTCTCGCGGCATAAATCGTGCATCGTCAGAAGGAGAAACACCTTACTGTACAAAAATGCTGCGAAATCACTTCGCAACAAAAGGGTGATTTCGTAACACTTTGCAAAATGCTTCCTTCAGCTCGGAGTGATTGGCTTGTAATGGCTGCAACTTCTTCGTTTCAACTCCGAATTGCACACCGTTTAAAGCATTGGATTGTTGACTTCCTGAGTTTTGAAATGGTATATAGTATGCATCATTTGGACTTCAGAAAGTACTCCAAAAGTGGCTGCTATGACTGTCATCAAGAATATGCTTTATGGCAGATTCTCTTTGCTTTTTCTCCTTGCAATCCGGATTCACTCTTGGAAAGTGACTTCTAAGCTTTGCCCAAGATTCCTCATAGCTCTCCTCAGTCTTGACTTGCTTTGGTGATCTAAATACTAACAAAAACACCAAAACTTACACAAAGTGATCAAAATTGCTTTAAAGGATCCTTAACATGCCAATTGAGTTAAAAGGCCTAAACTACTACTCAAAAGTGTTTAAAAGGATTAATTATAGGCTATCAAATAGCACTTTTTGAGTAGTAATCACTCCCCCCAACCGACATATTGCTAGTCCCTTAGCAATATAGGAGAGAAAAATGAAAATAAATAACAAACTAATCTAAAATTTACAACATCATGCTAAAGGAAATAATTCTCAAGTGGCATGATGATCTAATTCTCACATGAATCATTAAAGAAATACAAACCCAAATCTCAACAAGAGTCATAACACCTATGCTAAACACTGTCAATCAAGGGAGTGCATTATGCAAACTGAAGTTTTCCACTTTCTAAGAACTAAACTTCAATCTTCCACAAAAATCTATGTGTATTGGCTCCTTAGGTTCCGAGAATAATATGCTAAACTAGTCTCTCCCCCCAACCTATCTCTTTTCAACACTTTAGCAAACTGACCAAAATCAATAAGAAAAGAACACACTTTCATCATATTTTTTTTTTTTTTTAGGGCAGCTTTATGGGGTACTCTTTCTGACTTGTCCATGTAATGGGGGTCCATCGATGACTCCCAACCAATTAAGGTTTAGGGCACCAAGATTTAAGGATCTTTCAACCACTAACTCCTCGGATTTTTCCCCGGACTTTTAAGAATGAGTTTCTAATACCCAAGCATCTACCATATGCTAGCTCTACCTATTCACCCTTGTAACGAGCATTGAGGTCGGTGTCTCCCAACCAATTAAGGCTTAGGGCACCAGGCTTAAAAGATTTTCACCATATACCCCTCAGACCTTGCTCGGGTTTCAAGGCAAGCAAACAACTTTCTTTATTTCAAAGGCTCATTGGCCTTTTGCAGGGTGTTCCAATTTTATCAAATGAGGTCAAATATACCAAGTCCCAAAATTATCCTAAGTCAAGAGGGAAATAACTTTTCATCTTATAATCGGAAACTAATGTGCACAGTGTGTGAATAGCTTAAAGTGGAAGAACTAAATTCAATTTCACTAGAAGTTTCAACAATTGAACCACTTTAGTAAGCATAATCCATACTCTAAGTTAAGTGAAAAACAACAGTTCAATTTCTCTTGGTTTAATTTGAAAATTTTTCCTCAAAATTCATGGAGAGTAAAGTAAAAAGAGTAAAAAGTAAAAACTACAACTAATTAACCAATATAATTGCAATACCAAAAAGATTTAGCATACTTCCTTCCTCATACCCCCCAACCGAACTGAGCATTGTCCTCAATGTGATTTGAGTGACTGTAATAAAAGGGAGGAAGTGGTACCTCCTTGCTGATATCAAATTCGAATATTGATTGGGGAAAACCACATGTTTCAAAAAGAATAAAATATGTGAGAAAAGGAAATAAGGAGAACTTAATACTAACTTTTAACACGAAATATTCAACTTGTATTACTTTCTGTTCATTCGAGTACAGTGCAAAAGACAAGTAATCACAAGGAATCCCATATATAGTACCAAAATACTGGGATTTCTTTTCAACTAAAAAAAAAATGAAATACATAGAAATATTAAATAGATAGTAGTCTGATGAGTGGTGCTGGGGCTAGAATTAGGCAGATGGATCTGCTGCCTTTTCAGTAGGTGCATCAGCTGGGGCTTCGGGCTCTGGAGGATGAGACTCTGAAGGCTGAAAGTGTGGCTCTGGTGGAGTAGAAATGGAGGGCTCTACAGCTTGTGGTAGATCGAAATGGACTTGGAGCTGCCTTAAGATGGTAGCTTGTTGAGCCTAAGAGGCTAACATCTGCTCTTGGCATGCTCTGATGGCTGCCATCTCCTGAGCAAGATTGCTCTGAGAAGCTGTAAGAGTCTCCAATGCACGGCACAACTCTCGATATTCAGATATAGGAATGGCCATCCTCTGCTCAGCTGATGTGGATGGCTGAGATGAAGCAGGTGCAGCTGGTGGAGCTCTAGGAATGGCAGGAGTAGCAACTGTTATATCCTCAGGTATATGTCTTGGGGAGGCTCTCCTTGCAACTGGCTAAGGCTGCCCAGGCTGATCAACTTTGTAGGCCGTCATATTATTCCATTTATCAAGAGTGAATGGCTCACGGCATATTCGCTTTCTCTCCAGCTGAGGCTCAGCCGGGTATCCCAGATGCTCCAAAATTTGGCATAGCAGCCTTGGGAAGAGGAGGGGAATGCAATCTGCTCTCTGAAGCTTCTTTCTGTGAACCTTCTCTTCAAAATAGAGAAGGGCTGCCATGATCAGATGGTGAGGCCCAAAGAAAAATCCTTCTGACATCTTGTACAGAGCTTCCAGGAGAACTCCCCTTCTTTGGGTCCAAAGCTGCAATGGATATATATTATGACGCAAAAAGGCATCAATCAAAAACATAACTGGAGGAAGCTCCCCCCTCAGCAGATGTGATCGATTTGCAGCTCCTCTAGAAAGGGTGCGAACCATCTCTAGCTCAGTAGGATTTGCCCAAGCTCTAAAATTATCGAATTGAGTTGGCTCAAAAGGAATTTGCAGGGCTTCAGCAATATGTCGTGCTCCCAATATACCATGTCTCCCATCGATAGTGAAATGAATCAAGGTTGGATTCCTGACCTCTTTAGTTGTCATGGATTGGTAGAAATCCGTGGCTATCCGGGGATAGAAAAAGTCTCTTGGAGCTAGCAGTTGCTCCATATGATACCTCCTCAGCAGTTGGAATGATTGGGCAAGCTCCGGTCTCACTCTGAATGCTGCTAAGTCGAAGCAAAGCTCGGAATGGAATGCCCGAGTTCGACAATCCAAGTTTCCCTCAATTGGGGGCTGAGGTAGCATTGGCCTCCTAATTACTTCTTCCAGAGCTGTTTCAGCTTGAATTTGGGGCTCGGGAAGTGGCACTTGAGGCTCCTGAGATTTTTCTTGCAGCGCCGGAGATGGTGCCGGCGATGGAACTGGCAGGGGACTCGGCGAGGGAACCGGAGATGGCACTGGAGTTTGAACTGGTGATGGAATTGGAGAAGGCTCTGGAGATTGCTCAGTCAAATCGATGGGTTCTAAGCTCTCCACCCTGGGTTTCTTCTGCAATGGCCGACCGCCTGACTTGGTAAGGTATCGTCTTGTCGGCGACTTTGGTGGCACGGGCTTTACCGGAGGAGGATTTGGCCTTGACGGCGAAGCCTCTGGAGCAGAACCTGGACTTGAATCCTTTCGTAGACTCTTCTTGCGATTCGAAGGAGACGAAGACTTAGCCCCTCGTGTTTGCGCCATTTTGGGCTATCGAACTTTGGCCGGCGTTGCTGATCGGAGAAGATGACCGGAGGTTCGGACGGCGTGGCTTGGTGAAGAAGACGAACAGGCTGCGAGAATGGTGCTCTGATTTTTGAAACCCTTTTCGCAGCTCAAATGACCGGTATAAATAGGAAAAACGAAAGCCTAAGGGTTAGTTTAAGTTTCGCAACAAAACGCCAATTTCGCAGCAAAATGCCATTTTCGCAGTGAGTTTCGCAGCTGCGAAATGAGAGTTCCTGTACTGCGAAGTGGCACTCGTGTGCCAAATTCACTTTCGCAGCTGCGAAATACCCTCACAGAGACTTCTACAGTGTTGCGGAATGGTTTGGCAACAAAATGCTCATTTCGCAGAAGTTTCCTTCACTCTGCGAAATTTCGCAGAGCTCTGTTTTTCCCCTGTTTTTGCTCTGTTTTGGCTCCGATTTCGACCCGATTTTTTTTCTTTCAATCTCCTTGAAATTTCTTCCATCTGGGATCATTCAAAACAATTAAAACGCACCTAAAAACATGATTTAAGATAAAAAAACAAAGATCAAAAGTATGGAAACAACTTGAAAATTTACAAAATTTACAAAATTTTTGGACTGTGGTAAACCACGTCCAGCAAACCCTTTTTCACTTAGGCTTTTTGAGGCTCAAGGAGGTTAATTGCCTCCTTTTCTGATTTGAATGGCTCCATGAATGGCTTGAGACGATATCCATTGACTTTGAAGCTATCCTTGCCATTGGAATTCAATAATTCCACCACTCCATTGGACCATACTCGGTGAATAATGAACGGGCCTATCCACCTTGACTTGAGCTTCCCAGGAAAGATATGGAGTCTTGTGTCATAAATCAAAACTCTTTGCCCTTCCTGAAATTCCTTGTTGGAGATGAGTTGGTCATGCCACTTCTTCATCCTCTGTTTTGCAACTTTGGAATTGATATAAGCATTATTTCTTAATTCCTCCATCTCATTAAGGTCTAGAAATCTCTTTTCTCCGGCCTTGATCAAATCCATATTCAGCTTCTTTATTGCCCACCAAGCCTTGTATTCAACTTCCACAGGGAGATGGCATGCTTTGCCATAGACAAGACGATATGGAGACATCCCAAGAATAGTCTTATAAGCTGTTCTATATGCCCACAATGAATCATGAAGCCTAATAGACCAATCTTTTCTGTTGGAATTCACCACTTTCATCAAGATGTTCTTTATTTTCCTGTTAGCTAGCTCAACTTGCCCGGAAGTCTGAGGATGATAAGGTGTGGCCACCTTATGCTTCACTCCATACTTGGATAACAGGGCTTCAAAAGGTTTGTTGCAAAAATGAGCACCTCCATCACTGATTATGGCTTTGGGCACCCCAAATCTTGAGAAAATGTTCTCTTTAAGAAACTTGAGAACCACCCTGTGATCATTTTGTTTACAGGGGATTGCCTCAACCCACTTAGAAACATAATCCACTCCCACCAAGATGTAAGAATTACCAAAAGACATTGGGAAAGGTCCCATGAAGTCAATGCCCCATACATCAAATAACTCAACTATTAGAATGGGGTTCATAGGCATTTGATTTCTTTTTGTTAGCTTTCCAAGCCTTTGGCATCTATCACAATTTCTACACATGATGTGGGCATCCTTAAAAAGAGATGGCCAAGTAAACCCTGATTGCAATACCTTCATGGCTGTTTTCTGAGAGGCAAAGTGGCCTCCACATGCATTCTCATGACAATGAGATAGAATCCCTTGCTGCTCATCTTCAGGGACACACTTCCTAATAATCTGATCTGCACAATACTTAAAGAGAAAGGGCTCTTCCCAATAATAAGAATGAATTTTGGCAAAGAAGTGCTTCCTGTCCTGTGCATTCCGCTCACTTGGAATTTCACCAGTCACTAAATAATTAGCAATATGAGCATACCAAGGAGTTTTTACTAGGAACATGAGTGATTCTTCAGGAAAATCATCATTGATAGGCAAGGGATGGGAATTATGTGCTATAACTAACCTTGACAAGTGGTCAGCTACCACATTCTCCACTCCTTTCTTATCTTTGATTTGGAGATCGAATTCTTGTAATAAAAGAATCCATCTAATCAACCTTGCTTTTGCATCTTGCTTTGTCAATAAATACTTCAAGGCTGAATGGTCAATGAAGACAATGATGCAAGACCCCACTAAATAAGCTCGAAATTTGTCCAAAGCAAATACCACAGCTAACAATTCTTTCTCTGTAGTTGTGTAGTTCCTTTGAGCTTCATTTAGTGTTTTACTTGCATAGTAAATCACATAGGGCTTCCCATCTTCTCTTTGGCCAAGCACAGCTCCTATAGCAAAGTCACTGGCATCACACATCAGTTCAAAAGGTAATTGCCAGTTAGGTGCTCTCACTATTGGAGTTGTTGTTAAAAATTTCTTCAGTTGATCAAAGCTATTCTGACACCTTTCATCCCATATAAACTTAGCATCCTTAGCTAACAGCTCACAAAGAGGTTTTGAAAGACTTGAAAAACCTTTTATAAACCTCCTATAGAACCCTGCATGGCCAAGGAACTGCCTTACTCCTTTTACAGTTGTTGGAGATGGTAATTTGACAATAAGCTCCACCTTTGCTTTATCAACTTCAATGCCTTTTTCAGAGATGATATGGCCAAGGACAATTCCTTGTCGTACCATAAAATGACATTTCTCCCAGTTGAGCACCAGGTCTTTTTCAATGCATCTATGAAGAACTGCTTCCAAATTAACCAAGCATTCCTCAAATGTACCTCCATATACGGTGATGTCATCCATGAAAACCTCCATAATTCGCTCCACCATATCACTGAAAATACTCAACATACATCTTTGAAATGTAGCAGGTGCATTGCATAAACCAAAAGACATTCTTCTATAAGCATATGTTCCAAATGAACATGTAAAAGTGGTCTTTTCTTGATCTGCCAAATCAATTTCAATCTGAAAATACCCTGAATACCCATCCAAGAAACAATAGAATGGATGTTCAGAGACTTTCTCCAGCACTTGATCAATAAATGGCAATGGAAAATGATCCTTCCTGGTTACAACATTCAGCTTTCTATAATCAATACACACCCTCCAACCTGAAGTGAGGCGTGTAGTAATTTCTTCCCCTTTTTCATTTTGAATCACTGTGATCCCTGACTTCTTTGGTACCACTTGAGTAGGACTCACCCAAGGGCTATCAGATATAGGGTAAATGATTCCTGCTTGAAGTAGCTTCAGCACCTCAGCTCGTACCACCTCTTGTAGATGAGGATTCAACCTTCTTTGAAATTGACGAATTGGCTTTGCTTCCTCCTCCATATATATATGATGAGTACAAACTAAAGGACTAATGCCTTTCAAATCAGATATTTTCCATCCTATTGCCTTCTTACACCTCCTAAGAACTTCCATTAAACAATTCTCTTGATGATTGGTCAGAGATGAAGATATCACAACAGGACATTGATTATTTGCTTCAAGATATGTATATTTCAGCTCCACAGGTAAAGGCTTCAGATTGAGTTTTGGAATTTCTTTTTCAACAGCTGCCTCCTCTTCTTTATTGAACAGAGGTAGAATTTCTTCTATCTTTCTCCAACTTTGTAGAGTAGCAAGCCCAATAGGAGATTTAGAAAAACCTTCCTCAATATCCACAAGACTTTCATTCAACTTGTCTTGCATATTTTGATTACAGTGCTCCTCCACCAAAGTATCAATAATACATAACTCTTCTGGACCTTCTTCTTCTTCCGGAGTGATTTGCTTTTTAGACATATAGAAAATATTTAGATCCAGGGTCATGTTACCAAAAGTGAGTTGCATAAGCCCATTCCTGCAGTTGATGATTGTATTTGAAGTTGCAAGAAATGGCCTTCCAAGGATGATATGAACTAAATTAGCTTCCTTTACAGAAGAATCTGTATCAAGAACAATAAAATCTACTGGATAGTAGAAATTATCTACTTGAACCAATACATCCTCAATTACCCCTCTTGGAATTTTCACTGATCTATCTGCCAGAGATAGAGTGATTGTTGTTGGCTTCAACTCTCCAAGTCTCAATTGCTTGTAGACGGAATATGGAAGCAAATTCACACTTGCTCCCAAGTCTAGCAAGGCTTTCTCCACTACCTTTCCTCCAATCATGACTGAAATGGTAGGACTTCCAGGGTCTTTGTACTTCAAAGGAGACTTACATTGTAAGATTGCACTTACTTGCTCAGTCAAGAAGGCTTTCTTGTTTACAGTCAACCCTCTTTTGATAGTACACAAGTCCTTTAGGAATTTTGCATACGTTGGAACTTGTTTGATCATATCCAGCAGTGGAATATTAACTTTCACTTGCCTCAATACTTCAAGGATTTCAGCTGCATTTCTAATCCCCTTTTTCCCATGTAATGCTTGAGGAAAAGGTGGAGAAGTTGATTTCTTCAGCAATTCTTCCTTCAGAAGCTCCTTCTCTGGAATTACTTTCCTTGTTGCATCAGAGTCCTTCTTTTCTTCACTGATCTCACTCTCTTTATCTTCCATTTCCTTCCCTTTCTTTATCTCTTCTTCTTTCTCAACATGTGGCTTGGGTGTTGGCTGCTCAATTTTTTTACCACTCCTTAGAGTGATTAAGGCTTTAACATCTTTCACCTGTGATGATTCTCCCTCTTGGCTTTCCACTTCATGGACACCTTTGGGATTTTGGTGAGGTTGAGAAGGAAATCTTCCATTTTCTTGCAGTGTATTCAAATTTGTAAGCCTTGAAATTGAATATTGGATGTTATCAAACTTTTGGTTCATATCATTTTGCATTCCATCCATCCTTTTATTCAACATACTCTCCACTCTATCAATTTTTTGATCGACTCGAGCATTAGTGGCTTCTTGCTTTTCAATAAAATCTCCCATTACCTTGCTGAGATTAGCTATTGCTTGTTTAATACTTGAAGATTGCTGAGATGGTGGATCCGGCTGTTGGTACTGAGTTGCTCTGGCCTTCCATGAGAAATTTGGATGATTCCTCCAACTTGAGTTGTAGGTATTTCCATATGGCGCATTGTTATTGGGCCTAAATTGTCCAACAACATTTGTTTGATCTCTATACATTTCCCTTTCAACTGAAATTGCAGGGCACTCCTCTACCAAATGTTCAAATGATTGACAATTGGGACACAACTTCACTTGCACTGGTGCTTCAGCAACAGCTTGCACTTCATGTATTCTTTTAAGCTCCAGCTCCTCCAATCTTCTTGTCATAGCTGCCAATTTTGCTTTCATGTCATCATCCTCTTTTAAAGTATACATCCCAGCCTTTGCATTGTAAGCATTCAACTGAGACTTCATCTTTCCCACTTCTCCTTTAGTTGGTTCATCCCATCCCCTTGAAACATCAGCTACATAGCTCAAGAAATCCATAGCTTCCTCTGGATTTTTGCTCATGAAATCTCCCCCACACATTGTCTCGAGGAGTTGCTTCATTGAGGAGGACATACCATCATAAAAATAGCTCACCAATAGCCAAGTATCAAAGCCATGGTGAGGACAAGCATTTATAGCTTCCATGTATCTTTCCCAACACTCATAGAATTTCTCATTCTCTTTAGCTGAGAAATTTGAAATTTGCCTTTTCAAGCCATTTGTTCTATGAGTGGGAAAAAATTTCTTGAGGAATTTAGCTTGTAAATCAGTCCAAGAGCGGATACTCCTTGGCCTTAAAGAATTAAGCCAAATTTTGGCCTTATCCTTTAAAGTAAAAGGAAATAAATTAAGCCTCATCAAATCAATTGAAGCTCCTTCCTCTTGAAATGTATTACAAACATCTTCAAATTCCTTGATGTGTGCATACGGATTCTCACTTTCCATTCCATGGAAAGTTGGTAGAAGTGGAACAAGATACGGTCTGATCACTAGCTGCTCTGTAGGGGGCACTATACATGATGGTGCACTCATACGAGGTGGATGCATACGGTCCCTCATTGATCTGAATTCATTGAGATTGTCTTGACGACCTTGGTGACTATGCTGATCTTCAGGTGTAGCTTCCATGATATTCAAGATCACTTCCAATTCTTTTCTCTGAGGTGTATCACACTTAACAAGCCTTCCTCCACTGTCTCGTATCCACTTTGGCATACACAACTAGTATCTATCTGCAACTTAAATAAAAACAGAGGACAACAAGAGAAACAGGGCTACAACAACAAAATTAAACTAGACTAAATAAAAAAAAATAAACTTAGATTATGAATAACTAAAGAAAGAATGAAAATTAGTAAACTGAAAGAAACTTTACCAACTTGTGATGAAAATCACAAGTGCTCAACAATGGTATCACAATAAACTTGACATCAATTCCCCGGCAGCGGCGCCATTTGATTCATGCCCAATTGGTGTCTCAGCTGATTTGTGTTCAGCTGGTGCTCCTTGATTGAGGGAGTAATCAACAAAATTTATTACCTATAACACCATACACTAGGGTAGCAAAGAAAAAGCTACTATAGTATAGTGGCTCTAGGGTCGTTCACTGGGAATGATTAACAAGCAATCAATGATACCAATTCTAAGTGAATTGGTTTTGTTTCATTTCATGATTAGCTTAAGAAGTAAAACACAAACTTTGATTGGTAAAGGTTGAGACTTAAACTAATTAACATAACAGAAGTTTGGAATAATTTAGGAAGAAAAACATTCCTTGGAGAATTAGGTTCACTGGGGTGGTTCCTCATGCAAAAGACATAGCTCCGGTCAGTTGGTTCATTTTCTCGCGTTAGAGATTCAACATATAGTCGATTCTCTAACCGGTGATGTACAGAGACTCCTTCAATTAGATTTCACTTTAATTCTCTCACTGATGCAACTTGCAATGGTTTAAGCCTCTCACTAAGCCTTAACCATTCAAGGTGATCTTTAACCTTGGATTACCCGTCAAAAGCTCGCAAGAGATAACTAATGGATGTCTCCTAGGAGTCCAAAAGCTTATCAAGTGTTGGCTATTCTAGAAAATCCTACCCTGAAGTCACCTACCAGAGGCTCGCAAGGGGTAAACTAGTGCATTTCCATGGTTGGAAATCACTTGCCTTACCAAGTGTTGGCCCAGGTGACTCCAAGGTGTTTTAAGTTAACTAAAAACATAGAAATCACTAAAGGATTTCACTTCCTCTTCATTACTAGCTAAAACCACAGAGCTTTGCATTCTTGCATTTGGAACCTTCCCCGGCAACCTTAGCTCCAAGGAATTAGAGGTTTAGTTACTCATTCTCTGGGGAAAACTCCTCAGAGAATTCATAACTTAGAAATAAAATGAAAATACAAAGTGAGAAGGTAAAGCAGTAGAAAGAAAATAGACTTTACTTGCTTACCCAAACGGTTACAGAAGGAACTCCTCTCTGAGAACCGGCTCCTGAGAGGTATATATATCAACATAATATAAAACTAATTGTTACAAAGATATTTAGTCTTTTTACTAACTTAAAAACTAAGGAATCATGTAATTGGTGGTTTACAAGGAGTATTTTGGGATTTAGACAACAAAAATCTAATGGAAAATATCTCCCAATGTCGGTAGCAAATATCGGGAGGCTTCAGGAACCATTTCGCAGGAGAAAAATGGTGTCTGCGAGATTTCGCAGACACCCAAGAGGGCTGCGAAATTATTTCGCAACACCAAGCTATCTTCACAGGGCTGCGAAGTTGGCTTCCACCTTGAGGTTCCAAGCTTCCTTCTCGCGGCATAAATCGTGCATCGTCAGAAGGAGAAACACCTTACTGTACAAAAATGCTGCGAAATCACTTCGCAACAAAAGGGTGATTTCGTAACACTTTGCAAAATGCTTCCTTCAGCTCGGAGTGATTGGCTTGTAACGGCTGCAACTTCTTCGTTTCAACTCCGAATTGCACACCATTTAAAGCATTGGATTGTTGACTTCCTGAGTTTTGAAATGGTATATAGCATGCATCATTTGGACTTCAGAAAGTGCTCCAAAAGTGGCTGCTACGACTGTCATCAAGAATATGCTTTATGGCAGATTCTCTTTGCTTTTTCTCCTTGCAATCCGGATTCACTCTTGGAAAGTGACTTCTAAGCTTTGCCCAAGATTCCTCATAGCTCTCCTCAGTCTTGACTTGCTTTGGTGATCTAAATACTAACAAAAACACCAAAACTTACACAAAGTGATCAAAATTGCTTTAAAGGATCCTTAACATGCCAATTGAGTTAAAAGGCCTAAACTACTACTCAAAAGTGTTTAAAAGGATTAATTATAGGCTATCAAATAGCACTTTTTGAGTAGTAATCAGATGAGATGAGAATACAAGTTTTCAATATATTAAGTTGTGTGAAAAAAACCCAAAAAATAAAAAAAAACGTCCACTCGTTTTGAGTTCATCATAATTTGGAGAACGTTAGAGAAAGATCCATGGTGCTTTAGAGGATTTGGAATTCTAAGATATTTTTGGTGGAGTTCAAATTTATCAGCGTAATCGCAAGGTACAATTCTAATTTTAAAATATGTAATTCTCAAGTGTGGATTATTTACACTCCCAAATTATTCCTTTTCCTTTTCCATAATGTTTGATGATAACATATGCCATGGTTTTCTCAGTCGTATCATCAACCACCAGCCATTTGATCACCAAAATTAACATAATTTTTACCTTTGTTTCTTCTATGGTATCCCAAGATTTTGTCAATCTCTCTAGGAAAGTAGCTACAGGCTTTGCTGATATGAACAAAGAAAAAGGATTTTGCAATTAATCATACTCTGATTGTTCAGCAGACATGATAGCTTCGGAGCTGTGGGAAGCAGATAATATATGTTAGTTTTTTGGGATGAGATTTTTTTAACTCACAATATCATATTCTTCAGATACAGTCTATAGTTGAGGACACAACCTCTAACCAAGCTTAAAGAAATAAATTTGAGCTCAGCTTGTCAAATGCTAAACAAGGTTGTAATTCTCTCCTTTGATCATCAACAATTGGATGTCTATTGTATTTTGTGTTGCAGTTCTCTTTTGTCCTAGGCAAAAGAATCCAAATATATATATATATATATATATCGTTAATAAGGAAAGTAAAATGGTCTTTTGTCCTACATCACCTTATCAACTAGGACATTCTCATTCCCTTCAAGTTTTATTAGCAGTCTTAAATTGCAAGCAGCTTAGCCCTTGCATGGCTAAGAAGGCAGAGTATAATCCATGTGCTTGCAGGCAACAATCAAGTAATCTAGGTCAATCTTGCTGACATTTTGTTTAACTCTATTTCTATTGCTCTTGTTTCATTCACAGCCTAAACTTTGTGGTACTAAAACCAAAGGCTCTATTCTGTCAAAGCTTTCTTGTTCACTTCCCTATGGACCATACAGAGACAGATTTTCGGAATGATGTAGGAAGCAGATTGTGTCATATGGAGGGTGACACAGTGAGGGTCATTTTTGCTTCTTTGAGAACAAGAAGCTTTGTTTGAAGTTGAAGAACAACTTCAATGGATCAGAAATAAATTGTGTACTGGGGTTCATAGGCTTTATGGATTCATACTGAAATTAATGGACATGACTTATGATGATTACCTCACACTCAAATCAGCAGCACATGAGAGGGCAAGAAGAATTTTGGGAGGTCTGAACGAACCAACGTTAAGATCCTTTCTCTTCCTCTTTGTATTTTAGAAATTGCCCTTGTATTGTGGACATTGAAGAGATAGACTGGTCATAATGGTGCTGGATACAGGACCAGAACATGTGAAATACAGTTGTTTTGCAATTAATCCCAAAATGAAGGAGGACAGAAAGATAAGACAAATTCAGGTTCATGTACATTTCCAATTAACGATTCAAGAGGAGAAGAATTAAATGATAGAGAAATGATTTGAGTGGAAGAACTTTGCCGTGTCTCAGTTTCTGTTTTGGATTGGAAGAGACATTTACAAAAGTTATTTTGTCTTTTGACAATTTGAAATTTTAGCACATGTTTGCCTTGGAAATGACCAAACATACACTAAGATTCTGGAAGTCTCCACCTAAGGCTGCTAACAAGTCTGCACATAACCTAAATAGAGAACCAGTGTTTATATAATTGGGATTCCCAAAAGATAATTAAGGAGTGTCATGGTTTTGATGAGGATGTACATGGATGCTGTCGGTACAACAACTCTAAATAATCTGATTTACACTGATGACTTTTGGTCTCAATTTAGTGAAGACACACAGGAGTACACTATTTAATATATGAAGACACAAGTTAATGGAATCAACTAGGAACATATGCTAAATGGTTCTTTCTGGTTGCAGCATTTGATTGCAATAACTTTTTTTTAAACTTCAGCAGCAGGTTTCTCTAGTGTTCTTGTATGTTACCACTGACATACTTCGATAACCTTCTGCAACACTTTCAACATGGATGATGCATTAATATCAGCAAGTGGAAACTACTCTACTGTCCAAGGTCGTTCAATGCCCCATGTGATGGTGTTATTGATTTTGGGCATTCTCCATTGTCCCAGAAAACATGCTTTATCAGCTTTATATTTGCTAATCTCATGGTTCAAGTGATTCTTTTCAAATTTAGAGTAACCTTCATATTTTATTTTTAAACACATTCTATATGTTGTGCGAAACATATCACAAATTTTATATTGCAGTCTACTTTGGGAATGAGTTTGAGATAAGTTTCTTGACAAACGGTATTCCAAATGATAAATAGTTCAAATAGGAATTGGAGTGAGATTTTTTTCACAAACAGATGTATGAGTTAAATTTATGCCAAGGCAAACTCAAACTCAATCACTCTGAAAGCCTCCTCCCAACATTTATTCTCGAATTAGGGGTTGGCTGTGTTGTTGCAGTTAAAAATGTTGAACAAATAGAATAGGCTGCATGACATCTTGAAATGATCATTTTGTTTGGATGAATAGGCTCAAATGATGCTTGGGCCACCAAGTGCAGTAGAAGAAGTGGTGCCTCCATTACCACATTATTTGAAATTATAATCTTGATCTTAATTAGTTCATGTGCTAAATGCAAAAAATTTGATTATAACATCAAACACAACTCCTAAGGCTATAGCATAAATCCTTGAATTAATGAAGAAAAAACTGCCAACCTATATCACTAATGATCAAATGTTAGTCGTAAATGGTGGAAATAGGAGTCGGATCTAACCAAAGAAGAAAAGAAGATACAATGAAAAGATTGGATGTTCATTTCTATCAAAATTAGCCATCAGAAGCCAGACATAAGTGAGCAGCTCTTCACCTTATCTGGGCTAGTTGGCTTGTTGATCTGATCCCAAGGCATATTTTGGAAAAAGAATGAAGGAGAGCTCCAATTAAGTGCTTGAAAGTGCTGAAAAAGTAGTAAGCCTCATGCAGAATGGCTGTAGTGCAGGAAAGGCTGCTTCCTGCAGCTATATCAGAATGACGTATTGCAGTTGCCAGTTATATTACTCTTCCCCTGTGAAATCTTAAAGCTCAATAGTTTCTGACCTATACTTGTCCATGAATTTAGGCCTTAAATTTTTCTGGCATTCTGGAAACTGTATTTTAATTGCCCTGTTTCAAACACCCAAGCCACAAGCTAAATGTATGATTCCAAAACCAAATGTCTCACTTGGGTGAAAGCTCTGCTGTTCATTTCCAGAACCCCCATACTGACCATACCAAAAGAAGAAGAAGCAGATGGAACAGATTGAAGTTAAGGAAGCAGGACAGAGATAGATATCTCATGTCAGGAAGCATTGGATGGAGGTTGTTATAGAAACTCTCTGTTCTTCTCCTTCAATAACCAGCAGCTTTGGTTTGGAGGTGGATGAATCCCATTTCAAATGGGTGTTGTAACTATTGCCCCATAATTATATTGTATGATCCAATGTCCAAATCTGTAGTGGTAGGCTCTTCTAAATTGAAAAAAGGAAAGGGTGTAAGCTTTCAGATTGTATTTGGACTAAATGGACTAACTATTGGAATGGGCAGAGCATGTAAGTGGCCATGCAAGCCATGGTGGGCTCTGATCTGAGCTTGGGAGCAACAGGAAGTATTACTTTGATATATTAATATAACGTATTTGAAGACTTGGAACCTAATACACTTACAAAATAAGCTACAGAAAGGTGGAGGATTATTCTTACTTTCCTTCATCCATCTGGGCAAGAAGAGAATAGTTATTTTCTCCCTATGTGCATTCCAGCAGACTGGTTAAATTCTATCCGACAAACATCAACTGAAATAAAAAAAATACTCTATTCAATCCGAATACAATTACAAAGCAAAATTCTATAACATTCACACCCATGTTCATGATGCCCTGATTCTACATTTCACAAACACTAGTTAGAATCTACTAACAAATACAATACAGTATGCATTTAAGGTTTGAAAGACAAAAACATAGCATCAATGGTAGAACAGAATAATGAGCAGAAGGGATGGAAACCATATTAAAAAAAATGAGCTCTATAAATTGTTGCAACTGAGAACTGCCCTCATGAGTATTTGAATATCTGCTCCAACAGCAAAAACATTGAAATGGAAAGCAAAGCCCAACACGAAGAAGTAGACCAGGACCTTCTCGCTCAGCTTCTCAAACCCTAATCAAACAAAAAAAAGAAAGAAAGAAAACACAATGGCTTATCAGGTTGTTTGTTACACAAAGCAATCATCTCGTGTTAAAGTAGGTTATAAACCAAATTTCAAGAGATGAAGTAGTGAACTTACTGGGCAGATATAATTTCAATTTTCAAGAGAGTTCTATGTAGCAATTCTGCAGGAAGAATTTTCAGACTTCTGCAGAATCTAATCTCCAAATCTCGGAGAGCTTGTAGTGCTCCTTTCTCTACATGCCATTCCTCCAGTTGCTCTAACTTCCATAGTTTAAGAACTCGAAGCTGAGGAAAGCCTCCTAAAGAGCAAAGCATGTTCTTCCCTAAATAAGATTTGGCAAGCAATTTAAGACTTCTAAGGTTGGGAAGCTTATCCAGTGACTGCATTGGATCTTCTACAAGTCCTGACCCTGATAAGGTGAGGTCGATGAGGCTGTATGGGAATTGGGACATAATGGATGGATTCCTTAACCATCCGAGCAAGTAAATGTAAGAAAGATTCACAAGGCTTACTAAAGGCTTCAACTCTAGATCCCATGGCTGATTGCTTTCATCAATAGATTTGAGCCTTAAAGACCGGAGTTGGTTCAGTTTTAGAACCCAGTCAACTACTGCCTGCAGTTGCAATGTTATTGCCTCTTGTTTAGATGATACTGTCAATCCCAATTTCCTAATATCGAGTAACCTGTCTAGGCCATCTCTTACGGGAGTCTCCTCATCTACAAGAAGCCCACACAATGTTTGGAGGATTGTAGGAATATTTGTATCATGTCGAAGCATAAGTTTACTTCGACAACTCTCACTCAAGTGTAAGTGTCGCAATTGCTGTAGCTTCCAGATTGAATTAGGAAGAGTGTTGATGCAAGTATGCTTCATGTCCAGTGTTTGAACATTCTGCAACTTGCTTATAGATGATGGAAGTATCTCGAGGAATGTAGATCTTAAGCCAAGGTACCTTAGTCGAGTTAGTTTGCCCATTGCCTCAGGTAACTTTGGTCTGAATACATTTTCGAGATCAAGCACGAGCAGTACTAGGAAGCCACCACTGGATATGCTTTGACGAAGAAAGTTTCCCACTTCTTCTCCTGGTTTGCTTTCTTTTCGAGTATCAAAGGACTGAAAAGAAAGTACATCTTCGTAGCAAGGTGTCAAAGAACTACTAGAAGTTCTGTTGTGATTACCATGAATATGATCAAAGCTGATATCTTCTTTATCAAGATGATCAACCAGACGACGGATCTTATTGGTGCCTAGGGACAACTCAGATCTTGTGTTAGTATGAACTCCAAGAAATGTGGCTTGTTGAGCTTTGGATGACCAATATTGTCTTAGGGCATCGGGCAATCGCACCATTTTAACATTCCCATTAAGCTTCTTCTTTGTCACTTGAAGCATTCCCTGGGCTATCAACAAATTCAAACACCTTTCTGCAACATCTTCTGGAGTTTCATTCTCGCCCTCTGGCTGTACCAAGTCCTCTGCAACCCACAATGTTATCAATCTTCTTGCCGGAATATCAAAATCTTGAGGAAATAAAGTGAAATAAAATAGACATCTCCTCATGTACAAGGACAAATCCTTATGGATCTTGTAGAGGGTATTGGGCCAAAGTTGCTGTTGGTCATGATGAAATTGTTGAAGTGCAGTGGACCACTCCTCAATGGTTGCATCCTTGTGTGAGAGTGCTTCCCCCAATTTTACAATCAGCAGTGGCAGCCCCCCACATCTTTTTGCAATTTCTTCTTTCAGCTTTAGCAATTCTGGGGGTAGGCTAAATTTCAATGCATGGGTAAACAATGCCCAACTCTCCTCATTTGTCCGTAACCGCAGTGGGTGAGGATCACTCTTCATTTTGAGATTTGGAGGTAGCTTTGTTTCGCAAGTGGTCAAAATAATTCTACTGCCATTTAATGCATCTGGAAGCATTTCTAGGTCGTCGACAAAGAAATTCCAATTATCGAGAACTATCAGAGACCTGTCATTAATCAAGAAAGGTATCAACCGTTGCATCTCGTATTGATTACTCCACACTCTGCATTGACTTCGACCGGACTGCAACAATTCTCCCTTGTAACGTAGCTGAAATCGATAGCCATCTGACCTCCAAGCAGCAAAGGGGAAATGATCCACAACAGCTTTATGGTTAAAGATCAAATTTGCTAGGGTTGTCTTTCCAATGCCTTGCATACCCATAATTGGAATCACTCTGAAATTCTGATCATCTGTAAGCAACCGTGCTATCATTGCATGCACATCATCACCAAAGCTGGCGAGATCAGGTTCTTGCGTTGTTGGCTGCCGTGGGATTCGCTCGGTGGAACCCAAGGTAAACTTTGGGTTCCTACTTTGACCTTGTGAGTTGACTGCTGTTGGCCTGTGGATAGAGAGGTTTTGGATCTTGGCATATATTTTGTCCATCTCCACAGCAAGCTTATCCTGAGATTTGAATTTGCCAAAAGCCGAAAGAAATCCCTTGGAAGGTCCCATCCAACTTCTTTTCGTGAGCTGTTGTGTTCTGTTGATGAAGTCCTCAATGGCTACCACAGCAGACAGGCAAACATGGGACAGCTCCTCCATCCAAACCAATCCACCATCATCTAATTCTACTGATTCTAAGCCTTTGAGAAAACCATTCAGAGACCTGAGTTTGTCTAGTACCCGCATGGCCTTCTTCTTGGTATAGGGATGAATTGCCTCCTGAGCTAGCAGAGCTGATACCTTCTCTTCCACTGGGGAAACAACTGTGTTTGCCACACTCTGACCATGTATCAAGAAGATGTCTGACCAGACTATTTCTTCAATACTGTAGTTAAAGGGGCAGGCACCCTTTGCTTCCATATATGGGAGATGAGGAAGATCAGGGATCTTAGACTTGATCAATTCCAGCTTTTTGTGAATTCTTGTTACCAAAAGGCACCTCTCCCAGTTTCCTATTCTCCTTTGCTTTGCGGCTGATCTGAGTATAAGGTCATCAATCACATCTTCAAAATCATAGGCAACATCCATTAATTGCTCTGGCGCATAACTATATGTTACCCTAGCGTCCATCAACTCTCTTTGGATCCACTGGACCTCTTGTTCGACTCCAACGAAAACTGCTGGTTCTTGAATCGACACAACACAGAGTTTCTCTATGACCCTCGACAAGACTATCTTCAACAAATCTTTGGAGTCATCTACCTCCGCCCAATCTATAGTGTCCCAGTCTGGTGTGTCGTTCGTCTTCATGGTAGAGTTTCTATGCCGCATCTCCTTAGCTTCTTCATTTCTACCCTCTGCCATCATCCTCCACGCCTCCTCCCTTTGCTTCCTTGTAGAGTATTCAGCCAGCATTTTTCTGCGAGGAAAGGAACAGAAAGGCTTTCACACAAATCTTAATTAAAACATATCTTAATAATTATCAAGATGTGTGGATTTTTCTTTTCAATCCGAACAAGAACATATAAACTAAACCAAGGGAAAAAAAAAAAAGAAGAAAAAACTCAGACAAAATATCAATATAATGCTGGATGATGATGAATAAAAGTAAACAACTACCGAAATAATTATTAACGCATAAATATTTAATAATCAGTCATTTTAGGAGGATCACAAAAGGGGAGATGATATTGCAGACTTGATCAAATTTTCATTGTTCTTACAGGAAGCTGTAGGCGACCATGCCCCCGACGAAACTCAATAACCATTTCATACTGCCAAGATGAAGCTGGCCGCGAACAGCAAAGGACTGAGTGGAGGCGGCCTTAGTAACAAACTCACAATGGCAAAGAAATCTGGGAACTGACAAGTAAAACTAAGTCTTTCCCTGATCATTTTGTCCTTCCTTTTCACTTTAAATACTCATTTTCTTTTTTTTTAATTTCCAACCCAATTCATACCACCTTCATCTTCTCTTTCTAAGAACATTCCCCCTTGACGTCTTTTCTCCTTTCCTCTCTCTTTATATATATATATTTTCCTCTGAAAGCCAACTTACAGTGACCACCACATATTGACCACCCAATATCATCATTTTCTTTTTCTTTTTCT
This sequence comes from Vitis vinifera, assembly GCF_030704535.1. Taxonomy (NCBI): domain Eukaryota; kingdom Viridiplantae; phylum Streptophyta; class Magnoliopsida; order Vitales; family Vitaceae; genus Vitis; species Vitis vinifera. Next base: position 18,120,426 of record NC_081807.1, on the reverse strand, counting down.
TTTTCTTTTTGTCTATGAGAGACAATGGACTGCTTCCACCATTTTTCTAAGAGGAACACTGGTAGGCTAGTTCTTTTTGAAAGACTTGTAACACAAGGGAGTCAACTTAAATAAACAAATGTCTCCAATGTCGAAAGGTTTTGTTTCCACATGAGAAAGATAAGGTGGGAAATGGGTAGTGAGTTTCTTGGACATTAAAGAAGCTGGTGCAATATATGTAATCCTCTGTATAAAACTCAAAACACCTTAGATACTCGAGTTATGTACAATTATATGGAGCAGTTTTTTTATTTTTAAAAAAATATTCCAATTGAAGTTGAAATATTATTCTATATTTGAATCTCATACTAAAAATATCAGTTTATTTAAAATTGTTAATTTATTAAGTGAATTGATTTAAAATTGTTAATTTATTAGGTGGATTGATGATGTATATAAAGGTATAAGTTAAGAGTCCTCCTGAGGTTTGATGGTTACGAATTTTCATTTAAACATTGACGTAGCAATAGATCCTTGATCCTTGCATTGTGTGTTTTTTCCTGGGTTGGACCGGAGGAGAATGTAGACTTCTAATTTTGTTTTTGTGCATTTACATTTTTTATTATTATTACCATTATTATTTTATTTTTATTTTTGGTTTTCCTTTTTCTTATTTTTATTTTCATCCTTTGATCATTTTACTTTACTTAATGCTCTTATATTTTATTTATTGCATATTTTGATTCCATTTAAATATAACCATTTAAATATGATTTAAAAACAATTTTTTGTTGTTAAAAATTTATGAGTCATTTGGAAGTTGTTCTCTAAAAGCAATTTTTAAAAATAAAGTGAAATGAAGAACAATTTGAGAGATTAAGTAAAAGTTATTTTTACCTTTTTTTTTTTAAAGAAAAATATGAGAAATGAAAAATAGCATGAAAAGAAATCACAAAAACAAATAAATTATAACACGATTTTATTTTATATTTATTCTCTCTCCATCAACGAATATAAAAAATTTTCAAAGATGATTTATTTTCTTAAATGTATGTAGTTTGTGAACTTCTTTTAACTTGGATCTTTAAATTATTTTGATTAAGCAAATAAATTTCAAATCTAGTGATATTTGATACATAACATTTATTAAACTAAAAAACTAATTTAGTACTAGAAAGTCATGGATCTTAAAGGTGAGCCTAATTAATATTAGAAATTTACATATTAAAATTTATTCCCAATGATTTTGTTAGTTTTTTCTTTATGTATATCGATATTTTTGTAAATTTCCTTTTTTACTAAGGCAAAAAAACTCCAAATAAAAAAGTTTTAATGTGTTTGATTCATTAGTTTAATAGGTTTTAAAAATAATTTGAAACTCAAATAGTAAACTATGTAATACAAGAAATTTATAAATAAAAATTAGTTTAAAATAACTCTATTGCTTTTTTTTTCTATATAAAAAAATATTTTTCTAAATTTTCTCATTATACAAATAAACTCCAATCACTTGTATTACTTAATTTTGAAATTATTTAGAAGTCAGTAATTGAAAATTCGTTCATTAAAATTAGTCTAAAAGGACTATTATTTTTCTTGTACATAACTATATTTTCATGAATTTTTTATTAGAAAAATATATTTTAAATTAAGTGAGATTTAATGTATTCAATTAATTAATGAGTTGAATAATTTTGAAAAATAAATTGGAACTCAAATATATATCCAATCACTATCAAATATAATAGATCAAAACTAATACATAATGAGTTATGACTTTATTATTTATCGTATATAAACAATTATATTTTTAAAATTTTCTCACTAAATAAATAGATTCTAAATCAAATGAGATTCAATACTTTAAATTATTTAATGAATCTTTTAATTCTTAAAAATAATTTAATTAAAAATTGATATGAATAATTGCATATTAAATAAAAAATAGCTATAAATTAATACTCTCTTCATAATTAGGTATTAAATGTGTATAGGTAACTAAAGAAATTGGTTTATTTATATATGAAAAAAATTAATTGATTTTTTGTTTTAAAATTTATTTTAAATAAAATATTATTAATCATTATTAAATTTAAATTATTATAATTATTTATTTTGAAAAAAAAATTCAATTTATCCATATTTTTATAATATATGCTAAACTAATATCATTTATATGAACAATATAATATGTGATTTTATTAAAATATTTGTATTTATATTTTACTAAAAATATTTATTTTAAATGTATTTTATAATTTTGAATTAAATTTAATTAATATTATATAAATTAAATTTTAATTTTTTTTACAAAATTAAAATAGGAAAATTATTTGTAAAATAAACTTATTTTTTATTTTTATTAAAAGTAGTTTTAAAAAAATTGACTTGCCAATCACCTTTGGTTGTAGGAATTATTAAAAGAAAAACTTATTTTTTTTAAACCCTGGAAAAGACTATCTTCATCCAATCTCGACTGTAGTTCTCCATTATGACCTCCATCTTCAACTTAGAGTTTGCATGCTGCATCTTCTTCATTATTACCTTCATTTTCTCTTTCTAAGAACAATCCCCCTTGACGTCTCTTCTCCTTTCCTCTCTATGTATATATATATTTTTCTCTGAAAGCCAACTTACAGCAACCACCACGTATTGACTGCCCAATACCATCAGTTCCTTTTTCTTTTTCTTTTTCTTTATTAGAGACGATGAACTGCTTCTATCCTTTTTCTAGGAGGAATACTGGTAGGCTCTTTTTGAAAGACTTGTAACACAAGGAGTCAACATAAACAAACAGATGCCTCTAGAAAGGAAAGGTTTTGTTTTTGCATGACAAAGGTAAGGTGCATGGGAAATCAGTAATGGTTTTGTAGTGATGCCTCTGGTAGAGTTTCATGGACTCTTCAATGGATCGAAAGCAAATTGTGTATTGAGGTTCATAGGCTTTATGAATTTATACTGAAATTAATGGACCTGACCTATGATGATTACCTTATACTCAAATCAGCAGCACATGAGATAGAAGAAGTTTGGGAGATTTGCTTTGTTCATTCATAATTTTTCGGATCAAATTGAATTCAATAAAGCAAAAGTAAGGTTAAAATCCTTGCTCTTTCTCTTTGCATTTTAAAAGTTGCCACTTGTATTGTGGACATTGAAGACATAGATTGGTCATACTAAAGTTGGATATAATATCAGAACAATGGCAATACACTTGCTAGTCCATGATTCAATTTATCCCAAAATGAAGAAGGCCTGGCATATATGAGACAAGTTCAGGTTCATAAACATTTTCAATTAAGGAGTCAGAAGAGAAGAATTAGATGATAAAGGACTTATTTGAATGGAAGAACTTTGCAGTGTTTTAGTATCAGCTTTGGATGTTATGTGGTTATTTCATGTGAGCAACTTAAAAAGTAATTGGTGGAGACATTTTAAAAAGTTATTTTGGTTTTTGACAATTTGAAATTTCAGCATAAGCTTCACTTGGTGATGGACTAAATAAACACTAAGATCTTGGAAATATCCACAGAGGTCAGCATCTATGGGTTTTGATAGAAACAAAGTGTAGAAACTCTCAGGAAGCAACAGAACGTTGAGGAATCTGAAGTGATATATATTTTATTAAGATTCAAAGTACTTATTTATACAGCTAGCTTAAAACAGAAAAACATAAAAAATAGCAACAAACCTGCTACCTATAGATACTTCCTAAAGAATAGAAACAAACCAACAAATACTTCCTAAGGAATAGGTAAATCTTCCACATGACTAACTTATTTGACTACTTCCACTTCAATCTACTCAGCTCCATGTCAGCAACTCCTAGGACATGTCATTCAACACTCCTCCTTGTCTCTGGAGCTGTAGACTCCAAGCCTTTTTGTGTGTCAGTTTGTCCAGTAGCTCCCAAGTCTGGTTTTTTTCAATCATTTTAAGCTCCTCCTTCATTGCATCCATCCATTTTTTTATCAATTGCAACTTTTTCATACCCTGCAGGCTCTATTATAGCAACATTGCACCTCTGATAGATGTCAAAGAGTGATCTGGTTCCCCTGACAGGTTCATCATCAATATTGTCATTCTCCTCTTGAAACTCAAGGTTCTTTTGGAACTCAAGATTCTCTCTAAGCTCAAGCTTCTTATCATTCTCCCAACTCCAACTTTCTTATTCAAAGAATTTGACATCTCTGCTAACTATTACTTTGTTGTTTTTTGGAAGGTAGATTCTATAGGCCTTTGATATTGAACTATAACCTATAAAGATCCGAGTTTCTGCTTTCTTATCCAATTTGTCTCTCTTAACATGTGGAAAATAAGAGAAACAAAGACAACCAAATGTTTTTAAATTTTGCAGCCATGGTTTATAGTCATACCATGCTTCAAATGGAGTCTTTTGTTGCAAAGCTTTTATTGGCAGTCTATTCAGCAGAAAGACTGATGTATGTGCAACCTCAACCCAGAATTTCTTTGGCATCCCTTTGTCATGCAACAAACACCTTGTCATTTCCACAAGTGTTCTATTTTTCCTCTCAATAACTCCATTCTATTGAGGGGTATAAGGTGTTGTAAGCTAGTGCTCAATGCCTGCATCCTCACAAAATTTGTTAAATTTATTCGAGGTGTATTCAGTTCCATTATCAGACCTGATCACTTGCATTTTACATTTACTTTGATTTTCAACCCAAGCTTTAAACTTCCAGAAGATGTCAGCAACTTCAGATTTAAATTTCATGAAATAAATCCAGCACATTCTTGTGTGATCATCAATGAAAGCAATATAGAACTTAATTCCATTCATTGATGGTGTTCTCTGAGGTCCTCCCACATAGTGTGTACTAACTGCAACTTCTGAGTAGCTCTCCAGGCCTTGTTTTGTGGGAAAGGAAGTCTTGTTTGTTTCCCGTATTGACAAGCTACACAAGTAGGAGGCTTCACCTCTAATTCAGGCAAGCCTTCTCCAAGATCGTTCTTTTTCATAAAGAAAAGGGTGGTATGATGAAAGTGCCCCAAATGCTTATGCCAAAGCATTATATTGCTTTCTTCTTTGTGAATTGCAGCCTGCTCTTCTTGCATCAAATCCAAGGCAAAACTTTTGCCTTTCATTTGGACTATAAATACCTCTCTACCTTGTGCATCAGCAATCATGCAATGATTGTCCTCAAACAACACCTTATAGCCTTTTTCCAGTAGCTGACCAACACTTAACAGATTTTGATTAATCTCAGGAACATATAAGACATTAAAGATTAATTTCAAACCTGTGTGGCCTTCAATTTCCACTGTTCCTTTGCCTTTTACTGCAAGATATGCTCCATTTCCAATTCTAACTTTGGAAATAACAGTTTTGTCAAGTTCCTTAAAGAGCCTTTGATCATAAGTCATATGTTTTGTACAACCACTGTCTATAAGCCAAGTTTCTGGGGAGCTGCTAGTGGCAAAGCATGATACCACAAACAATTGCTCATCTTGAAGTTCTTCCACGACAACCTTGACTTCTCCTTGTTACTGTTGAGATTTGCACATCCTTTCCACATGCCTTAGCTGACCACACTTGTGACATCTTACATCCAGCCTCCACCAACACCTTTTTTGTGGATGATTGGATTTTTTACAGTAAGGATATGGTGGAAACTTTTGAGTGTTGTTGCTGCTGTTATTGTCGCTTTACATCTCTTTCTTGTACTGAGATATGGACTGAAATGCACCCTCCACAGATCTTTCTTGTCTCATAAGCCTTCTTTGTTCTTGAGCCTGTAATGCATTCAACAGCTCTGCCAAGGTGATACTTGACACATCTTTTGAGTTCTCTAGAGATGATATTGTAGTCTCAACTTTTTAGGAAATGTTATAAAAATTTTCTGAACTATTCTAGAATCAGAAAAGTCAGTACCAAGAAGTCTTACTTTGTTAACAATACTAAGAAGTCTGTCTGAGTAATCCTTGATTGTTTCTGATTCTTTCATCCTTTGCATCTCAAATTCTTTAATCAGGTTCAACACTTGCATACCTTTGACTAGTTCATTTCCTTCATATTCCTTCTTCAGGAAGTTCCATATTTCATTTGTTGTCTTCAATGTCATGATTCTAGTGAAAATTGTAGATGAGATAGCTGCAAATAGACTAGCTTTTGCCTTTGATTTCCTTTGCCTCCTCTCATTGTGTAGTTTTATTTAAGCCATAGTTGGATTGTCGGACAGAGGAGGAACTTCATATTCCTCACTAACAGGTTCCCACATATCACTAACATCAAGGTAGGCTTCCATACGGACAACCCACACTTGATAATTTATTCCATCAAACACTAGAGGTGCCAGTGCATTGAGTGAAGCTTACGAGGTCATTCTGGATATTGTTTGTAGGTTTTTTTAGGCTCACTCACCTCACAAGTTACTCAAGAACTAGGCTCTGATACCAATTTGTGGGTTTTGATAGAAACAAAGTGTAGAAACTCTCAGGAAGCAATAGAACGTTGAGGAATCTGAAGTGATATACATTTTATTAAGCTTCAAAGTACTTATTTATACAGTTAGCTTAAAACAGAAAAACATAAAAATAGTAACAAACCTACTACCTATAGATACTTCCTAAAGAATATAAACAAACCAACAAATACTTCTTAAGGAATAGGTAAATCTTCCACATGACTAACTTATTTGACTACTTCCACTTCAATCTACTCAGCTCCATGTCAACAGCTCCTAGAACATGTCATTCAACAGCATCAAACCTAGAAATAGCCTAAATAGATAACTAAGTGTTTTCATTATCAGGTTTCCCAAAAGCTAATTCAAGACCATGATTCTGTCTTGGTTTTGATGAAGATGTACAGGGAGGGTATTGGTAACATGACTCTATACTTTGACAACCTTCTTCAACACTTCCAACATGGATAATGCACTAATATTGGCAATTGCAAACTAATCCACGGTGCTATTAATTTTTGGCATCCTCCAATATCCCAAAATGCATGCTTTCTCAGCTTCATCATGTTCAGAAGGATTGCTGTTATATTTGTTAATCTTACAGTTCAATGATTTTTTCAAATTTAAAGTAACCTTCAATATTAAGTAAATGGTGGCAGGCATATCACACAATTCCTTTTTTTTTTTTCCAAACACATTCTATATGTCATGCTAAGCATACCACAAATTTTACATTTTAATATAGTTTCTTGACTAACAACACTCCAAATGAGTAATACTCCAAATAGGCATAGGAGTGAGATTTCTTTACAAATAGGTGTACGAGTTCACAAAAATGTAAACCAACGCAAGCTCAACCTCAATCACTCTAAAAGGCTCATTTGAAAGATTTATTCGATAGGCTGGTATTGCAGTTGAAAGTGTTGAACAAATGGAATAGGCTACATGACATCTTGAAATGATCATTTTGTTTGGATGAATAGACTCAAATGATGTATGGGTCACCAAGGGCAAGACACTTGTTGCAACTCAATCAATAAGGGAGCTAAATGATGACTCTGATCTATCTTGTCCCTATACATTTTCTCTCCTTGCTCAACAAGATGATGACAACTTTAGGCCGAGTAAAATCATATCACAGGGTTCCCAGATTTTCTCAAGCTTTTTGGGAAGATCTTCATTTATCTCCTAAAATACCAAACATCTTTATCATTATAAATAATAGAGATGAATTGGTAAGTTGATCTGTAGGTAGCATTTTCTTTGTGAACGTATATATTTAGGAAAGCATAGAAATTTTTATTGATTAGTTCATGTGCGTAATGTGAAAATCCAAGTAGGACATCAAACACAATTCCAAATGCTATAGCAATAATCCTTGAATTAATGAAGAAAAACTTGTAAGAGATAGATGGTGGAAATGGGCGTCTGATCTAATAAAAGATGAAAAGAAGAAAATATGAGAAGATTGGACATTCATTTCTATCGAAATTAGCGAAGGAAAACATAAGTGAGCAGTTCT